>NW_009603631.1:0-2813 GCF_000690535.1 Cariama cristata
CGCTCTTAGCGTTTTCTGGAGGCGGCAGCTCTGAGGCGCGAAGCGCGGAGCGGTACCGGGCTGTGTGGGGGTTTCGGCCGGAGTCCGGCTGGAGGGCGAGAGGGGCAGCGCAGCCACCCCCGCCTGGCCTCCCCGGGTACGGTACAGGGCCTCGGCAGTGCCTGCTGGGGAGACAAGCCTTTGGTGTAGCGGTTGCGTTGGCGCTAATGCTGTGGTATGGGGCTTTGGAGAGAACTATTAACTCCTGTGTGGCAGGTAGTGTTACGCAGTGTTGGAGAGGGAAGAAAAAGAGTCTTGTGGGCTACAATTATCAGAGGTTGGGGAGCTCCAGTTGAAGGTGCTGGGGTGGAGCTAGTGCGGGATGGCTTGTGTGCAGAGTCTTGAAACCCCGAACCGTGGCATGAACAGTTTTTTCAGGCAGGATGATTACAAATATGAAAACCCTTGTTTGCAGGGGTTTCTGTTGTTGTGGTTTGTGGAGGCAGCAGTTATTTAACTAGCATACAGGATACGTTTCAGTCACTGAAGCTCCTTAATTTAGTATCAAACATGGCCTTTTATTAATAATTTGACAGCCATAGCCCGAGAGCATGGGAAGACAGCAGCTTTTATAATTTGTGAAATTACACATATGCTTTAGCTTGTTAAGGAAGCACGTGATTTTTATTTGATCTTCAATATCTTGTGACAGACCGCTGTCTGCAGTAGTCCCTTCTGCGCAGAGCTGAAGTTGATGCTCATGGACAGGCATAGCCTCCGTCGTTATCAGGTAACACAGCCTGAACCTTGCCCTGTCCCTCTTGCCTCCAAGGTGCCGTTTCCAAACAGCCCCCCTGAACCTGTGCAAACCTGTTGCTCTGTAGTCGCTGGCTGTACAGTTCTGCTGCACAAAACATCTTGCCTGTATAAGGGAGCTCCTGCTCCTGATAGCTTTGGAGCTGCATGTGTCCCTGATACGTGTGTCTGGTCTGCTCCTCCTCTGTCATCAGTTCCCTACTTATTCACATGCTGTCTCTTTTTCCTTCACCCCTGTTATGTATCTTCAATGTCATTGTTGCATATTTTCCATTGAGATCCTCTTTCCCTGCCTGCCATCCCTGTCTCATCCTTACTCACAGCTGTGTCACTTGTAAATGCCATGGCACCTTCCCAGAGCTGTGGGATGAACTAACTCAGCTCCTGGTAACAGGCTGTCATAGCCCTGGGGTTTCCACCTCAGCCGAACTCCCTGAGCACACGCAGCTCCCATCTTCCCACCACCTCTGCTGCGCTCGTGGGGCTGTGGGTGGCAGCTGCCACTAGCTGTTTGATTTGGATGCATTTCTCAAAGAACTTCAGCAAAAAGACATGTGTGTAGCTCCTTTAAGAGTATGTTTCCATTTTTAGAGGAAGGTTGCCTGACGGGGCACTGGAAATTAGGAAAGCTGGGACCAGTTTCTAACGCTTCCCAGGCTTCCTGAGTGGACTTGGATGCTTTGCTTAACCAATCACTTCACCATCTGTAAATTAAGTCACTTCTACCTTCTTTCTTCATATTGTCTGGTCTGCTCAGAGTGTAAAGGGGCTGAGACATTCCTTTGTTATTACCTTACGCAGCCTACAGAGAGAGCAGCACAGCCCTGAGCTTGGCCAGAGTCTGCAGCTGCTTCAGAAATAGTCACTGGGTGTTAAAATGGAGGCGGTTCCCTTCCAGACAGTGCCAGGCTGAGGGCAGAGGAGCGATGTGCTTTCCTCTAGCTGAAAATAGGAGATGGGTGTGTTTTGGGCCATCCCTGCTCTGTCCTCCCAGCGTTTGTTTCTCTGTGAGTGCCTTCTGGGAGCAGCTGATGGCTGGTGTGGATGCGATTGCTTCTGACAGGGCCGTTCATCAGCTCTTGGAGAAAATGTCTTTGTTTTGCTGCAGAAGAGGAAGAGGCCTGGCAGCCCGGAGCACTCGATATTGTGCGTTATGCAAATGGCCGTGCGTCAGAGGCACCACTGCCTGCTCGCTGCCTGCTCGGTCGAGAGGCCCTGCGGAGGGCTTCCCGCAGGAGCCGAGAACAGAACAACTCTTGTTCCAGCTCTCACCGATGCCGCTTCCAGCACGGCCGCCCGCTCGCTGGGCTGGACCAGTGGTAGCAGTGATGCCCGTGGGAATGGTCTGTCTGTCCTGTGGCTCTGTCCTTTGCTCCCATATTTTTATCTCGGCTAGGAGAAAAGGAGGCGTTTAGCCCATGGCTCCAAATGAATGTACTTGTTGTTACAGAGGAGCAGTAAATGCTAACCTCGGAGATGCTAACCTGCTGTCCTCACAGCTGCTCTACATCAGTGGGGCAGCTTTTGGGGGGATAAAACGTCACCCCATGCTTGGGAAAACCTTGCCTGGTGCAGCCCAGCCCAGCTGTGTTTCTCTGTGTTGGTGCCACATGGCATTTTGTCACCTGGTCTAGGACTGGTGACGTTGAGGGGTCCTTCAGCCTCTCGGCAGGATGGTGATGGGCACGGGCCCTGTCTTCCAGGCAGGATTGGGAAGCTGGCCCCTGACATGGGAAGCAGGTGCCAGAGCCGTGTTACACAAGCGCTGTCACACCCTTGCCGATAAAACCCATGTCAGGAGGGGATGTCGCAGGGCACGGGGGGTCCGGCTGGGGCCAGACCGGGCTGTCACCTTGGGTCACTTAACGCCACGTGGCCGGGACAGGCTCCGGCCAAGCGCAGGGCTTCCTGCGGGCTGGGATCCGGCTCCCACCAAACTCTGAGTCACTGTATCCGGTGCGCCACCCCGGAGCACGGAACCGGATCAATGGGTCATTCGTTTATTTCGGTTTTTGCTG
>NW_009603632.1:0-1919 GCF_000690535.1 Cariama cristata
GAGGGGTTGGAGACCGAGGGCATCGCCTCAGGAGCGCGGGGCCGTGGGCGAAGGAGCCCGGTGGGCCGAGAGGGGCGGGGGCCGTGCCGGCGTGAGAGGGCGGGCAGAGGAATCGCTCCTGCTTCTCTGTACCGCTGGTTCTCTCTGTTCTCCGCATCGAGGGCGCTCTGTCTAGGCTCTTCGGCCGCTGCGGGCATGTCCCGTCTGTGGACATGGGTGACAAGCCGGGGCAGGGAGAGAAAAAAGAAACGCTGACCTCCAAATTTTTCGACCGCAAAACTGTAACGGTAAAGCTTGGTGGGGAGGGGAAATGCTGATGCTTTAGTGGTGAGAATGGGGAAAGATGATTGCAAGCACTGAATGGTACTATTTGGAACGTGAGATATGGGAAACCATTTTAGGGGGGCATTGGGTGGCGTGATTACTTATTTAAGTTTACGTTATCTTTATTTTGCTAACCCACTGCAGCTTGTGGTTTGATTTTTATTTTATTTGTATTGCAGCTCCTTGCTGCGTCACCAGTTTCCCCGATGTATCTGACTGGCCTTGGTGTCTTTCTTTCAGGGATTTCAAGTAGCATACGTGGTGTTCAGGAAACCAGCTGGTGTCCAGGCAGCCAAGGCCCTGTCACAGGAAGGTCCCTTGCTGATATCAACAGAGAGTCACCCGGTGAAAACCGGCATTAGCAGTAAGTCAGCCCTGCCTATCTTCCTGCTAGCTCGTGCCGGGGAAAAACTATACTCATTCCTTGCTGAATCCTCCCCTGCGTGTCCCAGATTAATTCTCACCATTTTGTACTGAGCTGGGAGATGTCCAGTGTTTCGTTGTCCTGCTTTTATTATTCACAAGGTTAGCAGTCGTCTTGTACTGGACATTGTAGTCTGGTCCAGTGACCCTATGGGAGAATGGGGTCACTTGGTACAATGAAAGGGCAATTTTTCCTGATACCTTTTCAGTATCACATAGATTCAGAGAAACTGGCTGCTTCTTGCCCTCAAAGTGGGATCCAGACTCAATAACAGGCACCAAGTATCTGTCAAGATGACAGCACTACAGATGTGACCCCTTGACAGGAACGCAGCCCTGAACGTTGCCTCTCTTGGGCTTAGGGCTAGCCCGCTCCTGCTTGGGAAAGTTGCAAGCTCTTGTCATCGCTTACTGGCTGTGGCCTGGGCTGCCAGTTGGTTGGGCTGTGGCAGTGGGGAGGCTGAACAGGAATGGTAACAGAGCGTGTCCTTCCCCACGGCAGTTCTCTCTAGAGCTGCGCAAAGGCATCACACTAGGGCTTGCTTCCAACAGAGGCTAACGTGACTTCTGCCCTCTCTGTCTCAGAGTGGATTGCCAGCTACGCGGCCTCAGTCGTGGATCGGGAGGAGCTGAAGGCTGAGGTGGATGCCTACATGCAAGACTATGATGAAAAGATAGCAGAGGTGAGGCCGGGCTGAAGAGGGAACCCAGCTCAGCAGTTTGTTTGAGGAAAAGAAAGGAAGAGAGAAGATCTCTCAATGTCCCAGCCTTAGTGGAAAGGGAAAGTGGAAAGAACAGAGGCCGCACCTCGAATCCTGTGTTCAGTTTTGGGCCCCTCACCACAAGAAAGACCTTGAGGTGCTGGAGCGAGTCCAGAGAAGGGCAACGAAGGTGGTGAAGGGTCTGGAGCACAAGTCTGATGGGGAGCGGCTGAGGGCACTAGGAGGGTTTAGTCTGGAGAAGAGGAGGCTGAGGGGAGACCTGATCGCTCTCTGCAACTACCTGGAAGGAGGGTGTAGTGAAGTTAGGGTCAGTCTCTTCTCCCAAGTAACAAGGGATAGGACAAGAGAAAAATGGCCTCAAGTTGTGCCGGGGGAGGTTTAGATTGGATATTAGGAAGAATTTCTTCACCAAAAGGGTTGTCAGGCACTGGAAGAGGCTGGGGCGGGGGG
>NW_009603632.1:1969-10725 GCF_000690535.1 Cariama cristata
TTAGGGGCATGGTTTAGTGGTGGGCTTGGCCGTGCTGGGTTAACGGTTGGGCTCAATGATCTTAAAGGTCCTTTCCAACCTAAACCATTCTATGATTCTAAACACACTGGTTGGCAGGCTTGTTTTACTCCCAGTTGCTGGTGGGCGGTCAGGTCCTGCTTTGGTCCACACCACCTGACCCTTCACCCCAGGCTTACAATAGGTATAATAATAAATTGGGTAAATAAATTGGCTGGCCTGTGGTGGTGTGCCTGAGAGTTGAATGCCTCTGCCCTTGGTCCCACGCCTTCCTTCAAATCTTGTGCAGAAGCAGGAGCTGTAGCTTTGCGTGCGTTTAAGGGGGAATGTGGGGGAGCCGTGCATCGGGCTGGCTGGCAGCCCCTCTGCGCTGAGCTGCCTCACCCTCCTGTCCTCACAGGAAGAAGCCAAAGCGGCAAAAAAAAACGGATGAGGAGGGCTGGGTGAAGGTAACGCGAAAGGGCCGGAAGCCCGGCCTGCCCCGGACAGAGGCTGCCAACCTGCGGGTGCTGGAGAGGGAAAAACAGAAAAGGGCCCGCAAAGAGCTGCTCAACTTCTACGCCTGGCAGCATCGCGAGACCAAGAGAGAGCGTGAGTGTCCGAGTCTCCTCCTACCCCTGCCCACGTCTCTTGTTTCTTGCACTGTGGCCCAAAGAGCATCCTTTTTCCTTCAGGGGAGGCTACATCCAGCTGCAAGTGAACAGTTAGCTGGGTGGTTGTGCGAATGGCCTCGCCAGCTCTTGGGCACCCTTTGCCATCACCTGCACTAGCAAGGGCTGATGGAATATTTTGCAGGAGAGCGCACAGGTCGTGGCTTTCCCGTAGATGTTTCTTCAGACGGCCAAAAAGCAGCAATTGAAAGGGAAAACTAGCCCAGTTCCTCCCCAAGAGGGAGCTGCAGCACCGCGGAGATGGACGGCCAGGGCCCCAGCTTGGCACTCGGCCCCGGCGCAAAAAGACCTGTGCTGGGAAGCGTGTGTTTGTGGGTGTCGGGACTGAGCCCCTCCTGAGCGTGTGGAAGGGAAGCTCCCCAGGAGAGGGAGATCCGCTGCTCTCCTGTGACCCGTCCTCTTTCTCTTTCTGCTGTTTCAGACATCGCCCAGTTGAGGAAGAAATTTGAGGAGGACAAGCAGAGAATCGCACTGATGCGAGCCCAGCGCAAGTTTCGGCCGTACTAAGCTGTGCTGAGCTATTCCTCAGACACCTGTGCTGGAGAGATGCCTGTGGGCTCCCAAGTGCCAAAGGATTTCAAGGAATTGAGGCAGTTTCAGGTTGTCCCTGCCCTTGGATCTGAAATGGGAGATCCCAGCAACCGCCGCTGGAGGGGGGGAGGTCCCTTCACTCGCACCGGTACCGTCCTACTCTCCCGGCCATCGTTCGGCCCTGTGGCACCGCTTCCCAGGGTGCTCAGGCCAAGGGGCTGAGGCACTTCCCGTATCTCCCTGCCACCCAAGGCCCTCCTAAAGCTTGGTGAGTGCTGGGACGGACCTAGCACAGCCTCCGCAGGGGCAGGGAATGGATGAAGAACTGTAAATAAACTGCTGCTACATTCTCAAAACATGGGAATGCCTCTCTCTCTCCCCCTTGGTCTGCTGTACGGGACAGCTTCTTGCGTGCTGGGGTAGCAATAAAAGTGATGGCTTGTGTGCTGGTCCTCCTGTAGCCGTTTTATCTGGGGGTGAGTAAGAAGAGGAGGGAAGTGACCTTGGGAAAAACCCAACTGGGAAGTTCCCAGACCTGTTGTCACAAGGGAAGATCAGGGGTTTGGTACAGAGCCCTACCCCTTCCCTCGGTGTTTCCCTCGCAGGCAGCTCCCTCTCCGCGAGGCAGTGAGGTGCCCAGTCTGCCAGCCGTGCGTGCACCTCGGCAGCCACGTCTGGCCTGGGCTACAGGAACTCCTGATGTTCAGCACCCTCACTAGGACAAGGTGAGATGGCCGCCTGGCTTTGGAGGGAGAAACCGGATTCCCCAGGCCCTCTTTCCACTTAACCTGTCCCCAGCCCACAGGAGACAGGTAAGGATGGCGATGGGACAATGCTTTTGTCCTGTCCGCAGAACGTTTCTGCAGCTTCAGACTTAACGCTCGTTCACCCCAGTGCATGCTGTGGCCAGAAAGGGGCTGTAACCCACCCACCCCCAGGCTGTCACATGTTTATTTTACTGCCTGCAGCCTCAGTGTGGGCGTGACTGTGAATGCAAGGTGGAAATGCTGGTGAATTCCAGAGAGCTGGGTTAAAATGGATTTACCCTCCCTGAGAAAACCCACTGCAAATGCCATTTCTGCTGCATGGGGAGACTGCCAGGCCTGCTGGCATCAATTTAACTAGGAGGCAGCTGGACCCTTAGTGTGCCCTATCCAAAGCAGACTGCATGTAAAAATCACTGCCTCCCAAGACTGGTGTTTTAGCTGCTTGCCTGAGCATCCCCAAAGAAAGGAGGTTTGCTCCCCTATACAGTCAGGAAGACAAGAATTAACACAGGGAAATTAATCTTTATTTAGGAGGACAGAAATCATCTCTGCCAACTTTTCCATTATTAGTAGTTCTCCCAGCTGCTTTGGCTAGAGGATTAGTGACTCATTCCCTAGGAGTTCATTAAAATGGCCTTTTGTGCCCAGGTGAGCTCTTATTTAAGCTGATTTTTAAAAAAGCAGCAGCTGTCACAGTAGAACAGAGACACTGAGGCCCTCTGAGCTCAGGCACCCAGAGAAGCAGAACGCTTTCCTAGTTTTTCAGTAAGTCTAATCCTGGGAGGAAACTGGTCGCACCCTCCTCAGGGAGGAGGTGAGATGAACCACCCATCTCTTGCATTGCTGCAGCTGCAGCTCCCACAGAGGGTGCCTCTGCCTGTATTCCTGTATTCCTGCTCCATTTCAGGGTGCAAGTTCGAAGCAAGCATGGGGAAGGCCATTCCGGGGCCTCTATCCCTGTCCTCACAGAGCTGGCAGTGGAGGAAGGATTCCTTTTCCCTTTGACAACTGAGCTACTTGGCTCAGCTCTCCTTCAGGGAACCCCTGGCAGACCTGCTTCCACCCTGCAGCAAGCTAAACTTAGGAAAGAGTATCGTGAAACTGATGTCAGATGTGAGGTAGGAATGGCGACAATTCCTCCAGAGCCTGCTTTTTAGCTCCCTGTTCTCCTGCTGCAGCAGTGAGGGCTTCTTAGAGCCTGGCTTTGGTGTTCTGCGCTGTCAGGAAGTTGCTGATGATCCCAGACACCACATCGGGCTCGTTCAGGTGCACAAAATGACTGCCAGGCACCTCTACTAGCTGGATGTGCTGGAGGGAAAGGAGAGAAGAAGATGCAGACCAGGAAAGTGTTCCCTTGGGCAAGCTGTGCTTGCAGCATGGCACTCAAGAGCGAGGTAGGACAGGGACGGGAGGCCTAGGGAAGAGCTGGGTCCAGAGGGCAGTACTAACTTGGGAATTTGGCAGCAGGGGCAAAGTTGGCTTCCCCGCCCCGTGTCAGGGCTGTGTCGTTCAGGACAAATCATCTGTCCTGGCATCTGCCAGCTTCCCAGCTGCTGCTTCCCAGTTAGTGGCGCCCAGAGTAGAGACCCAAGGATGGAGTTTGCTCTCACCTCTTTGAGGGTAGACTCGAACGCCTCCCGTAGGGCTTTCACAAAGTGATTTCTGTTGTCTAGCTTGTGTGGTACCAAGAGTCCATCTTGTGCTCTGAAAAGTAAAGGAAAGGCTCAGTACAGCACAGAGCGTGCCTCCCTTTGTCTTTGCTGCTGTCCTGGGCAGAAGCAGTGTCGCCAGGACAGTGGGGTGACAGACCCAACTGCTCTTTCCTGGCTGCTTGTGAACAGGAGGGTTACAGGGCTGTACCTGGCAGTCAGAGGAGCACCGCACAGCTTGGCTAAGCAGCTATTTTCCATCAAACTGTCTGTTTAAAACCTTGGGTGATTGCCTAGTAGCATGGAGACTGGTTAAATACTGTCCCCCCAGGGCTGGCTCTGAGTACATCATTTCCCGCCCCCACCCTGTCTTCTGCTCTCCATTTTTTTCCTTCCATACAGCTTCTACATCTCCCCTCTGTCCCTTTCCCCACTCCATGCTCCTGTTTTAAACAGGCTGTGCCCTGCTTGAAGAGGGAGGTACCTGGCAGCCCTCCTGGAGAAGTCAGCATTAGCGCTCCTGCAGAGCTAAGATCATGCTGTCTCCTCCCGTGCTGCAGGTGATGGGAACAAGGTGACGTCCCAGGCTCAAAGGCATGTGCTCTGTACGGCCTAGAGGACTTGTCCAAAATGCAACGTTGTGGTGAGGACAAGCAGGAAAATCCTGAAACTCTTACAGTTTCAACAGACCAGGGAAGCCAAAACTGCACCTCATTTCTCGACTTCTAGCACTTCCTCTCATTCCCTAGGGAGTCTTTTAACAGCACCACACAGGCCGAGGTAGTCGGAGCCCTGCACATCTTCCCCTCCAAGGAGACGGGAAGAATGCAGAGGATGGACAGAGCCAGCTACCCACGCAGCCAGCTTCGCAGCTTCTGGGGCTCTGCGCAAGGCGCCGGCTGCCTCCCCACACCTCCTCCCTGCCCAGGGGAGAGCTTGCCGGAGCTGGGGCCGGCCGGGGGCTCCAGGACCAGCTGGTGGAGATGGAGGCTGCCGTGGTTTCACCTGTTTGCACAGGTTTTGGGGTCTGGAGAAGGGGGCAGGCTGGGTTGACGGGACTGGGGGAAGAGCCAGGCCAGGAGGAAAGCGAGTAGGAGCGGTGCTGTCGAGGGATGGAAATTGTGGGATGGGAGTGTGAAGGCAGGAGCGTGGGGAGGACAGGGCAGGACTGGCATTTCCTCAGTCAGCCTTGCACCAGGGAGGCCCAGCCCGAAAGCACAGCGCCGGGCCTGGAGGAGGATGTCCTAGCTGCTTTCTGCCTGCTCCGGGGGCCGGGCCTGGCCAAGGCAGTGGTGGGGAACTGGGAAGCGCTTCTCACATGTGAGGCTGTACTGTTGTGCCAACTGGCCTGAAGGTCTGGGTGGCCACTGCAGAGGAGGGGGTAGCAGAGGACTCCTTTCTAACCTTCATTCCCTCCACCCAGGGCTGCAGGGAGGCAGCGAGGGTTGGTTTGGCTTGTGCCTCACTCACACAATGATGAGAACGCGGTCCTGGATCTTCTGCAAGAGCTTCACACACTGCTCTACCGTGAAGGACTTTCGACTCTGCTGCAGGTGCAAAGACAGGGAGAGCGGGAAAGGTCAGGGCCAGCAGCTGGGGGCAGAGGTTGTCCCCGACCCCTGCCGTCCTCGTGGCTCTGAAGGCAGAAGTGGCTGCGGCCCCAAAGCTGCCATGCTGGGACACGACAGGCGGCCAGGCCGCACACAAGAGTAGCTGGCTCTGCAAAAGCTCCTTCTGTCCAGCTGTGTTTCAGGGCTGCCAACAACACTGCCTGCTGGGATGCAGCACATATGGGAATGATCTCATAGCAGAGAAAAGCTTTAAAAATCCTTTTACTAAAAAGGAGACAGTACGCTACTCTGGCTTTCATAACCTGGCAGTAGCACAGGTAGAGGCCCTTCTTGTTCAAAAGCGGCACAAAGCTATCAAAGTATCAAACGTAGGGACTTTGCTTCGCTCTCTCTCCCCTTCTTATATGGGTGAACTGCAAAGAAGCTGACCGAAAGCATCCATCCATCTGCTGCCTGAAGAGTTACAAGAGCAGGAAAATGTGACCAGGAGGCCCTGGGACAGAGGAACTGCTAAAAAAAACCAGTAACATTTTCCAGTGACTCTCTAAGCTGAGTCAGTTAATGATCGAGTGCAGGCTCTTTTAACAACAGCATTTAAAAGAGCTGCAGGAATTTGGGAAGGAGAAAGTAAACGGCTGGGTGGAGGCAGGGCCTGGGCTCAGTGAGCAGGCCTCCCCTCTCCCTGAGCTTTCCGTAAGCTCAGGGCTCAGAAGCGGCAGAAGAGCAATGCTCACCGTACGGACTCTCATGTCTCTGTTATACACCAGCCCTGGAATGAAAAAACAAGAGGTTTTCGTGTCTCACAGGAACAGGAGTTGCTCTGTTTCTCCTCACCTTTGGGGTCTGCCCAAGACTTTCTGAGACAGGAGGAATAGGATTAACTCAGATTTCTCCTTTTTTTGATTTATTCTCTTTAGCTGCTCTAGGATTCGAGCGCCAACCCCAGTTGCTGGGACTAGAGAGCTCTGCCTCCAGACTTAATTGATCCCATTCAGGCTGCAGAAACTTGTAGCTAGGGCACCCTGTACCCTGCGGAAGACAATGGCTGTTGGCACCGCTCCCTCCCCACACCCAGAGTTGGCCCAGCACTGTGATGAGCCCTGTCTCTGCGCAGCCCCTTACCAGCGGGTGTCTCAGTTGCTCCTCGCTGCAGCAGGATTGCCCCACCCTCTGCTGTCAGATGTCTGTTTGCTTCCAAGAGCCTGGGGGAAGACATGGCAGAGAGATTGGGCTGCTGGAAAAGGGAGGAAGCGAAGCGAAAATGGCATGACAAGGTGACAGCGAGCTCTCAGGCTGCTTCAGAAAAGAGCAGGAAGAAGGAGCAGCTTCAGGCAGCAGAAGCAAAAGGTCTTGCTGAGATTCCAGAGGAGGAGTTGAAAGGGGATGTGCAGGGACAGTTTCCCTTTCTCGTTCACACAGCCGTAACTCTGTCCAAGGTGAGGGCAGGCAGGAAATGAAGAGGACAGATGGGAACCGACCTCTGCAATGCTGCTTCAGGGCTCCGTGCTTTGGGAGTTTGCTGCTTTGCTTCTAGACTCAGTAATCTGTCAATCACCATCCGTTCTGATTTCAGCCACTCCTCGGTGTCCTGAAACAAAGAGAGGTAGGGAACAGGAGTAACCCCCTCTCTTCTGAATCATTTTACCCCTTATCAGAGGGTAGAAGGCGGCATTTCACCCTTCAACATCCCTCAGAACTGGTACCAGTTATGGACATCATATTAAAAAAGCCCATTTCTGGGGAAAAGGGAACAACCACACTTACAAGGCAAGGTAGGAACAGAAAGGTAAGCACTGCTCTAAAGACCTTCTTAACTTTTTTACCCTTGCAATCTTTTCTACCCCTTACTGCCAAACTTTTGAGTTGAGGACAACTGTCCAAAAGAACAAGGGAAACCTGGTAGCTTTTGTCTCTCTGACCCTGGGCTTCTGTCCCACTTCTGCCAACCAAAGCCCCAACGTCTGGTAGCGATGATGGCAGGTTGGGAACGTAGCTTTATGCCGTGCCAGGAACAGAAAAAGAAATCCACCAGTCTTGCACCCAGGTCACCCAATAAGCGGCTGGCAAAAAGACAACCTTGGCTGGCAGTTTCTTGGACAGGGGTTCCAGTTCCCTTTGTACATGGCCCAGACAAGTGAATTTCAGTGCTAAGGGACCGCAGGACGCAGAGCGCTACCAGGTGTCCCCCAAGGGCCACCCTATGCAGGGACCTCAGTCCTTGCAGGGGCAGATCTGTGCCTGCCAAAAGGAAGAGCCTTGTCACAAAAGGACTTGTGTGACCTGCCAGGAACCGGTCACATCAGTGCCTTCTCTGAACAAATGAGGGAAAGAAAAAAAAAAAAACATCTAAAAAAGGGAGGGGAAGGACACGTGAAGTCTAACCTCTGGACCTAGCAGAAAGCCAAGATTTTCCAGCAGGATCAGCTTGTCCACCATCTCAGGATAAAGGAAACAGAACTGAGGAGAGATGAAACAATATGAGAGAAAGAGAAAAGCTGAGCATTGAGTGATGTCTTCGTCCTGCTGCACTAGAAAGAGGTCAGGGCAGGGCCTCTCCTCCCCTGAGATCCAAGTCCCACACAGCCTGTCCCTTCGTTCCTCTCCTATTCGTTGCTCCAGCTGCAAAAATCACAAACACCACGAAGAAAGGATGCTTTACTCACCATTCCTGCCACAGACCCACCTGCAAAGGAGAGAAGGGTGCTCAGTTATGCGGAGGACAGCCCCGGGTAACAGAAACTCCCCTTCCCCACAGCAGGAGCTGCCTTAGAAGCAGAAATGCACGTTGTATCAAGGGGCAAAGCTCCTGCTACGGAGTAGAGCTCTCGATGCAGAGAGCGGGGCTATTGGCCAGCTGCACTCCCCATCCTGCGCCATCCCCATCTCCCTCTCAGGCAGCAAAGGCCAAGGAGGAGTTACCAGTTAAAATGCTACAGCGTGCTGGTCCTGTGAGCTGTGCCCAGAGCAGCCCTGGGGAGCAAAACCCAAATTGCGGCAAAATCCAGTCGCGTCCCAAGCACAAAGGGACACAGCCTGGAGTCCCGTTCCCCTCAGCAAGCTACGTGACCCACCAAGAAGGGCCCTGCTGTCCCCAGGTTTTGTGGCCTTGTGGGGACCAGGCAGAAGGCCTGCTGTGAATTCTCCTGCCGTAGACCATCCTCCCTCCTGGGAGTGGGGGAAATGCCCACAGCAAGAGTTATCCCTGTTTGTACTACAGAGTCTTGAAAGAAGAGGCAAGGAGAAAGCGAGTCCAGAGGAGGCCATGGAGATGATCCGAAGACTGGAGCACCTCTGCTGTGAGGACAGGCTGAGAGAGTTGGGGTTGTTCAGCCTGGAGAAGAGAAGGCTCCGGGCAGACCTTAGAGCAGCCTTCCCGTACTTAAAGGGGGCGACAAGAAAGCTGGGGAGGGGCTTTTGACAAGGGCCTGGAGTGACAGGACAAGGGACAATGGCTTTAAACTGGAAGAGGGAAAACTTAGATGAGATATTGGGAAGAAATTCTTCCCGGTGAGGGTGGTGAGGCAGTGGCAGAGGTTGCCCAGAGAAGCT
>NW_009603632.1:10796-13542 GCF_000690535.1 Cariama cristata
TGGGGTTGGAACTGGATGGGCTTTAAGGTCCCTTCCAACCAAACCATTCTGTGATTTCAAACAGGGGCACAGATTTTTTTAATCATTCAAGCAGGAATCTGGTACTTGACACAATAAATATTCCAACCCAGCTCCTAGCAGCATGTCTTGTAAGTTAATTATCTACTTCTGTTTCCATGAAACTCACAGCTTACAAGGACAAGAGCCACTTACCCATACTGTGACCCATCAGGGTGAACCGTCTCCACTGCAAGGCTAAGTGGCAACAGACAAAAACAGACAGTGCTGCATTAGAAACCAGAGCAGCGGCATCTTGCTGCTTCTCTACCAACACGGGCCTCTTCTCCCGAGAGGGCTTTTGCACTGCTTAATTTGCTTCCTAATCCAGAAACGAGGTGGCTAAGTAGGCCAGTTTTAAAGAAAAGGAGCATCCACCACCTCATTTCCTTGGTAGTTAAGTCACGGAGCTCTCAAGCTCTCTCTGTACAGCAAACTACAGCAAATTCCCATTCATTGCCAGACACAAGACTGGGAAGAAGCAAAGGAACCCAACTGGGCAGCATCTGCCGGAAGAGAGAGACCTTGACAGTGCATCCTGCTGCAGGGCATTCCGCAAGAGCCGTGAGGACACAGAGCCAGGTCTGCCGCTTTCAGGAAAGTATGATTATTCCCAGTGAGAGCTCTCTGCACCATTTAGCAGGCTCTTCAGTCCATTTTTAGGGCACTCCGGGAAGCTTATGGGAAAATACTGCTTCATCAGTGCTGCCCATCTGAAATACACCGCACTGAAAGATGTGTTTTACCCTCTGGCACGTCAAAGAACTTCTAGAGGCTCTTTGTATACTGAACGAGGGATGCAAAACTGCACACGCCACAACTGCCCGCAAGATCAGCACACAGGCAGGCGGCAAGATCAGTAGTTATTAGGAGCCCAAGACACCCTGGCTTTCGGATTTCTCTGTATGATACTAAAGCAAGCATCAAGCTGCCATCGGGGAGAACCAGAAGAGTCTCCAGCTTACACCTAACACTGGTTAGAGGTCACTGGCTGCTTACAAAAAGTCAGCCTGGCAAAACTATTTAGTTGCATCCATCACTTCACCACTACTGCTTTTGAAGTATAGAAATGCTTGCTTCCCAGGGCTTACTGTTTCTTCCTCTCACAAAATAGTGAGGAAGAGGGATGCTTATTCCGTCTGTGGTCACAAAGCACCGGCTAACATGAGGCTGAGGAGAAGCAGAGGGAACTGACCTCTCTCCTGGCAGTAAATGCTGCCTGCTTGTTCTAAGGAGCAGGAGCCATATAGCACCCGCTGCACAGACATCCCCTCGAGGGTCCCTTCAACTACCCACCTGCTGCCACCCGGCGCACATCGCTCACGTAATCCAGAAAATAGTAGGGAGAGCCTGCAGGTCGGTGGGATGACAAGCCATGGCCAGAAAAATCCATTGCCACATAATAACAACCTGAAAGGGAGAGAGTATCAGCCCTGCAGCCCTGCAACACGACAAGAACCATCCTGATGAGCCAGACCTACCTCTGGGGAGCAGTGGAATGAGCTTGTCAAAGGTGTTGGCGTTGTCCAGCCAGCCATGCAAGCACAGCACAGGGTGTCCCTCCGAGGGTCCCCAGGCCTTGGCTGCCACGTGGCCCCAGGGCACAGGGAATTTCAACTCAGAGAACATGTCCAAAATAGAGTGCTCGCAAGGGACGTCCCTGGAGAGCCACGTGCTCGGAGTAGGTCCCAGGGATCTTGTTAATGGCCCAGAGCTCTGAAAAGAGTAATACAGGTCTTTAGTAACTCACCAGCCTCCTGTGGTCTTAATTAGCAGCTTGCTGATTTACAGCTCCCCGTTCAACATCCCAAGCTGCCATCCCTGCCTGCCTGTTTGGGGAATCCTCCTCCCAGCACGTACTAGCGATGCTCCTAGGAAGAAACAAGCTTTCCCTATGCAGGAGGAGAAAGCCTCCTCTCTGTGTCTCTGCAGCAGCTGCAACCTGACTAGAAGGCACAGGAGAGCTGGCAAGAGGGAACCACACAGAATTCCCCCAGCTAGCTGCAGTCAGCCAGGCACCTGTCCTGGACCAAAAAGACAATTTGGGGAATAAGGATCCTGCCTCCAGTACTAGACTGTTACCACCTTCTCCTGTTTTACCTTGGTGCTTCTCCTCTTTCACACCACCAGTCAGCAGTTTTGAGAGAGCAGCTGGCTACGTGCCGTCACTGCTGCCAACCCGCCGCACCCCACACAGCCCGTGACCCTGCACGGGATACGGGTCCACAACGTGCCAGCCACCTGCTCGCCCTCAAACCTGTCTCATCACTGCCAAGCAATCACTGAGCTACATCTGACCATTACTCAACCCCAGGCTCCTGAGTGAATCCCCCCAGTACTACCCAGCCTCTGGGGATCTTCCCGGGGTGGTTTGAACATCTCCCCTTTAATCTCAAGCCCTTCTGACCGCTGGGGCCCCTCATGGGCAGCCTGACTATCCCCATCCCCAAGTCTCTCACGACATACCCTCTGCCCAGTGACTTGCCTTAGGTCTCTGCTCCCTTAAATAGTCCCCCGAGACCCCACAGCGATTAAATCACTCTACAGCAACTCCCTCCTGAGCCCACACCTCTCTAAGGTGTGAGGACAGAGAGGGTAGGCTGAGAGAAGAGGCTGCTGTCAGGGTCCTGAGAGCACTTAGAGGCCCTAATGGTCCCAGTCAGCCACAGCCAGGACTTCCCCGGCATCT
>NW_009603633.1:0-10878 GCF_000690535.1 Cariama cristata
TCTCTTCCAACCATAATGATTCTATAATTACTGTGATGGATTTTGTGTTGCAGTGAATCTACAAGAAATAGAAGGAATAAATGAACAGAATCAGTCAAGTACCATGGCAAAAGTGCTGCTCTTGTTATTGTGCTGCTCATGCTATTGTATTGGTAGAGATTCTACATAAGTTATTTTTCAGAAAAGGGAGACCACTGTGGACTTTCTGCAGGCTCTTGCAGGATGTGAACCATGAGAGAGGTCATGGTCTAGAAAAGGTAAGGCTGGCAAATACCCCAGGGAAGCTGTAATTAAGCTTACTAGTAAACTTGTGACTGTATTTGTATAAATTGCTTGACTGGAGAGAAACAGTAGAGACAAAATACATAGGCAATAAACTTCAAGTATGAAAACAATGCTTGCAGAATATAAACAGGTCAGTGGGAAACCAGCATGAGTATTTCCAGTGTTATTTGAAGAGGTAAGTGATAGTCTGGGATTCTCTATAAATCATATTTTCATGTTCCATTTTCTGTTTTTTGTGTTTGAGACCTGGATTCTTCATAGCAAAATGTAATGTCTCTGAGATTTTCAAAGGGGCTGTTTTGCCTCTTAGACCCATCGGTACATCCAATATCTCTTAGATAGGGAGAATCAACTCAGAACCCATCACTGTGAAGTTAAGAGTTGTCATATATCTTGTTTTGTGTTTGTCAGCAATGAACTTTGTCAGTAATTTTTTTCACCTAGTATTTTCAGTAAAGTTTTTTCAGTATTTCTCATCATAAACAACCTGAATATTATCAGCAAAAATGATCATATCACAAGATAATCACCTCTTCCAGAACATTTATGAATAGTTTTGGATTTGATATTTGTACTTTCTAGTAGTAGCTGCTCAGCTAAATTTGTGAAAAGGATAGTACACATTAAATCTTTGTCCGAACAGTCTTCTTGTAAGTTTACTTCAGCTTTTTATTGTCTGACCCTCACGCTAGAAATTTCAGAGAACTGTCTGAAAGAGCCTTGTATATCCATATATTTCTATTTCTTTACCTCTTCCCCCTGATTTATCCAAGCAAAACAATTTTATCTTGTCACTTCCTTTTTACCTTTCTTGGGTCAAACATCGGGTTCTTTTTGGCATGTTAGCTCTCTATGAACTGTGATCGTTAAGGAACAATATTGGAAGCGTAGTATTAAACAAATTCTCACCTAAATATCCCTTTGAAATGAAGATGCTGAAGGAGGCTTCTGCTTCTCCTTTCAAGTCCTTTGAGGGTATTGTATATCTAATCTTCATAGGACATGAAGAAAATTAGATATTTGTCATGGAAAAGTGCAAAAAGACAATATAGATAAACTTGATGGATTCTTAGGAATGAGTGTACCTCTTGCATAATTGCAGAAACTGCAACTTTAAACTGAGTGTAGCACCCTTCAAAGGGAACTTAATTTCATAGTGTCAGTGGTGTAACATAACTTATTGCTTGGTACTTAGTAACAGCTTTAACTTAGGGGTAATGATTTTACATTTAAACTCCTATTAAAAAGATAAACACTTTTAAACTGACCACTCGGCTCACTTAACGATGGTGTCTGTTTAGTATGAAAGACTTTATGCATTTTTTTCCTCTTTCTTTTGAGTTTGAGGCCCTCTGTCTGGTACTGAGCTTTAACAACTTGGCTGCCTGAGACCCTAAGGCTAGTCAAAAGTCTCTGTTGAAATTGAGGAAGACTCAAAGCTACATGCTTACCTAGCTACAACTGCATCAGATGACCTGTGAGGAACAGGTGCCATTGCAAATTCTAGTTACTGTTAAGATTCCTGTCAGTAAAGGCAATCCTTTCAGCCCTTCCTTGCAAAAGCAACCAAATAAAGTATTACTCAAACATCTGTCAGCAGACCCTCAGCTAAGCTAGAAACCCGTAATGAAGGGCACCTCGTCCACACTGCTTCTGCTTACATGGAGCTTCAGCACTTCTTTGACGTACAGATAGGTCATGTTTGTGACAATATAGTTTTCTAGAAATAATCCGTCCAAGATAACTTATGCAGTCTGTTTAACTTTCCCTCATGAGGGTACTTTGTTATTTATTTTCAGATTCTTTAAATGCTCTGCATTTGAATGTATCATGTCTTTCTTTAAAACTGCTCAAACTTGCTGTGCTAGCTTCACTTGTAAAGCAATTAAGTATTTCATAGTTTCTGAGATAAGCAGAAGCCTTCTCATCTCCTTTCCACATCTCTGTCCTGTAGCAAGCCAGGAGAATCCACTTCCTCCCTATTTCTAAAATGGTATATATTCCACTATTTATCCATAATATTCCCTGTGGCTTCTTCCTCCGCTTGACTTTAATGTGCATACTTGCTATTCCAACGTCTTGTCAAAGGGCTGGGTTTGTTTCCTTTAGATTAGAATCATACAATCATTTAGGTTGGAAAGGACCTTTAAGATCATCAAGTCCAACTGTTAGCTTCACACAGCCAAGCCCACCACTGAAACCACATCCCTTAGTGCCACACCTACACGTCTTTTAAATACCTCCAGGGATGGGGACTCCATCACTTCCCTGGGTAGCCTGTTCCAGTGCTTGACAAGCCTTTTGGTGAAGAAATTCTTCCTGATGTCCAATCTAAACCTCCCCAGGCAAAACTTCAGGCCATTTCCTCTCATCCTATCACTCTTCGCTTGGGAGAAGAGGCCGACGCCCCCAGCTACAACCTCCTTTCAGGTCGTTATAGAGAGCGATGAGGTCTCCCCTCAGCCTCCTCTTCTCCAGGCTAAACACCCCCAGCTCCCTTGGCCGCTCCCCATCAGAGGAGCCCACCAGACCCTTCACCACCTTCGTTGCCCTTCTCTGGACTCGCCTCAGCACCTCCATGTCAAATGCTAAAACTCCATGTTCAGCCAGGCCGATCTTCTTCCTCGTCGGCTTGTCTTTTGGCACATGGGGCTGGCCTGTTCCTGCACCTTTACGGTTTCCTTCTGGAAGAACGCCCAGCCTTCCTGGACTCCTGTGCTCTTCAGGACTGCCTCCCAAGGGACTCTCTCAACCAGGTTTTTAGGTACTCAAGTGCTTCCAGAGGTTTTTCAAAGCTTGAGGGTGATCTAAAAGTTAAGAGCCAAAAAGCCCTAAGCATTTCACATTGCAATTCCAAATGAAGTAAAAGGGGGAAGGTGAAGGGCTGTTTTTAATAAAATGCTGGATAATTGTCATCACTTCAGTAGAAAGTTTAACTGTTGTTGATAGAGATGGGATAGTTCATTTACTTGGAAAAAGCGTAAGAAAGGCCATTAACAATTGTTTATAGTGCATGACAGCATCTTACAATTACTACTATTCTACTAGTAATAGCCTGAAGCTTAGTGTTATCTTGGGCGGAAAAAAGTCTGAATCTTACAGAAAACAGGCTCTTTGTCTCCTTTTTTTCCCTACTTTTTAAATGGTGTTACTGTTAAGAAACTTAAAAATAAATACCTAATAATTAAAACTATTGCTGACCCTGAACATTTTTTTAACACTGCTGTTCATTTTACTGTTCAAAGTTGACTTTTATGGATGTCTCACACTGTAAAAAACCTGTGTTTTCTCTTTCGTAGCCTTCCTGTAAGGATCCCTGATTCTTTGTTTCAAACGCTATATAGAAACTGTTGAACAGTTTGAATTGCCAATTGCTTAAGGAGTGAATCTGTCTCGTGGTATCACAAGGCAGGATATTTTTTGGAAAATGAGTATATACAACCAGAGTCCTTAATTTCTCAACCTTTTAGTTAGAAATCCTGACTAAACTAGTATCAGGGTTAGCTGTCTTAGATAAAACTGTCACCTTCATCAAGAAGTTGTAGAAAAACTTCCTCAAGAAGTTTTTGTAGGTGGAGAGTGGTTAGTTGGTGTGGAAAAGCTTGTGTAACACTGAGTAATACCCGACCGTTCCAGGGATCTCTTTTTAATGTGTATCCACACTAAGATGGTGGTTTTGTGTTTGAAGGCAAGTTGGTTACAGCAGGGCCATGCTCTTGGTTCTGAGGCCCTGATGGAGAAGTGACCCTAAGAATTGTTGACTGACTGTGTGTAGATAGATGAAATTGTTTTTGTTCAGTGCCTCTAACCCGACATTCATTTTTTCTTTTTTCATATCTCCATGTATTGTTTTAGATTATCTTGACCCTTAGCATGTGTGAATATGACTTCTGGTAAAAACCTGAGGTACACGCGAAGACATAGCTGAGGTTTTTGGTTTTTTATCAAACTCTAAAAGCGTTTTAAAAACATCTGTGGATTTTATGCAGATTTTTGGCTTCACTGTAATTTTAATTAGGTTTTCTGTATGGTTCTTGTGCATGAAAGCTACATGAGATTTAAACTATGTATGAATTGTACTTCTGTGTGCTGCGGGGCTTTGCAATATTCTGCTATTGATGAAGTAGCTTGAACTATGCCAACCCTTACCTTAACAGTGACCTCTTCTTACACTGGGTTGTAATTCAAAATTTACTAGCGTTCACGGACTTACTTCCTAATGATGTAAGAGCTACTGAAAGTCTCCCTTATATTCAGAAAAGAAAACAGTTCATAACTGTGATGTGTCTGGCAAACTTCTTTTTTTGAATGGCTGTTCCTGTAGATGGGGCAGTTATATCTTTGCTGATGCAAAATAACTAAGTTTAGTAACGTATACGTTTTGTCATCTTCCTCACATGTGTTAATAAAGTTATATTTTAAGCAATGGAAAAAAGTCATTTCTCAACGTAAAATATTTTTTTCTTACTGAAAATATTCCACTTCTGCTAATTGTGGAGGGGTGTATACATCCATTTCTAAATACAGAACAGACTGAAGACCCAAAATTGGCTATGATAAACATGTTCGTGTAACTTACCTATTTTAATGTACAACTTAAAATAAACAAAACAAAAAAGCCCCACACAATCCTTTTTTCTGTTTTTTCTCCTCTGTTTTTCATTTCAGAAAAATAACCAGACTGGTAATAGCCCGCCAAATTACTGATGCATGCTACTCCAACATGTTTTCTCCCTTTACTGCTTAGTACTATTCTTATTTTGTTCTCAGAGTATATTTTACGTATTCACCATAGATTTGGAAGATGTTATTAACGTTGTGGTAGTCACCTGTGATTGAATCATGTGAATAGCAGGTGTCAAGTGTACAGCAGGTCTCCGTCTTGCCAACTGGTTTTCCGAATTGTGAAGAAAGAGGAAACTTCAGGAGGTACTGCTGCCTGTTCATGTATGCATATGCACCCCAGTCCGTTTTCTAGAGCTAGAAAACCTGAACTGACATAAAAATTTGAAATGCAGTAAGAAAACTGGATGATTAAATTATTTGAACTCTAGACTTGGAATTTGGTAGGCTAAATGCAACACAGAACCAGTGATAACTGACAAAAGTGCATTGGCAGATAAAATGTAAACAGTATGTCATATAATTTAAGGGGGAAAAAAAAGTCCAAATTAGTGTTTATTTTTAAGTACTTAAAAAAAAAAGGACAATTTGAAGCATCATTAGTTTTAGTAAAGCACATATCATTGAATACCTGTTGAGACTAAATCACAATGATCAGAAAATAATCACTCTGAAAACAATGGGGCTGTTTTGATTCAATGAGTTACCTCATAGTGGATGTTTTACCAGCTCCAAAACTTAAACTCCCAGTCTTTCTAGTGGAAATCTCCATGACCCATCTGTTGTTCTGAGGTGAATATAAAGAGAAATATACATCTCTCTAAACATATAGAGAAAGCAATCTGTGATCAAGGAAGGTCTTGGCTGGTGCAAACAGTATGTGAGCATTATTCAGGCAGTCTATCCAAGACTCTGCTTATAGAGCTTTTAAATCAGATTTACTTAATTAGAAGGAAAATTAAAGTACATCACTGAACCTTTTCAATTCCAGGAAAGTAACACAGGACATAATGTGAGTGAGTGAGTTGCTTGCTAATCAAAGCAATCAGTCAAGATAATGAGGGAGGATTTTATAGTGAGTAGTGGGCGGAATAGAGGAGACATTCAGAACGTCATAGAAAGTAGAAACATGATTAGTGGGTACAGGCTCGGGAGGATTTGTGTTAGGGTTGGCAGTGAAGAAGTTTGGTGCTCTGCACTCAGGAATGGTGTTTGAAAAGTTCATCGTTTATAGTCGTTAAGCTGAGCTGTTTTATACTCTTGCTAAGCATGTTTTTCTGATATATGGCAACCACAGAATAGCTATTGACTTCAACTGGAAGAGTAACTGCAAGCTCTGGTTTAAACTGAATTGTTAGCTCAGCGTGGAATCTTTACTTGCTTACTGTGGTTCTTGCAACTAAGTATGTGATCTGGATGGTGTTCAGCCCTCATTTATCACTTATGCATACCCTTTTACAGCTGGGTTTTCAAATCTGGTTTTAAAGATTATTTAACATGCTTTCTAGAAAGTAAATATGTCAGTAAGTTTTGGGTTGTTTTACATGCTCATTCTTAAGGTAGTTTAACTTAGTACAAACCCATGCTGCATTCAAACTTTCTTCAGAGTTGGTCAAGACTAGTTTCATTTCAGATTATGGAAAGTGATTCAGAAACACCTGGAGCCAAGATTTATATCTTTACCTAAATTCTGAAAGCACCGTGCTTTTATAGCTCTTTAGAGGAACGGCAGGAACTGCATTAACACTTGTTAGAGCAATAGTTAATGCAATGCTGACTAGAACTTCAAAACCCCAAATATTAATGTTAAAATGTTGAAAAGAGGGGGGCAGTAAGTTTAAAGATTTGATCTTTAGCGAAGCAAGTTACTTTTTCTCCTCTTTGGAAAAAAAAAAAGTCAAGTTTTAATGCATATGAGGAACGTTACTATAATGTCAAGGCTTGCTTCTTTATTTTCTGCTGATTTGGTATCCAAAATAAAGACTTCAAGCACTCCTGAAAGTTATTTCACTGGAATAAGAATGTGCAGATTTTAAATCCTCCTGGATTATATATACCACTCAGACTTGGAAATTGATTTATTTCTCAAAGAATTGAAATCTCTCATTCTTAATGAAAGTTACCTTGTGCTTAGCTTTTTCTTGTGGCAGAGAGATTCAGGCCCGGTAAGCTGGAAGGCTAGGTTTCAAGTTGCAAGGATTTGAAAACATCTAACTTTGAGTGCTTTTGTATAGTAATGCTATATCAATTGGGAAATTTGTGTCTGCATAAAGCTGTACTGATGTTTACATCCTTGTCCAGAGATGATGAAAATTACACTATGTGTAGCCTCAGGTCCCATAGTCTGCACTGTGTAATTCCCTTGCTTAAAGCTGGTAGTGGAAGGCCACTGGTTATAGAAATTCGGACAGGTTTCAGCACTCCAGGCTGCTTTTCCAAACTTTAAAATAGTGCAGCGATGCCATCTTTTTACTTTCTTTAGTAAATTTCAATGTGCTGGAATTACCATTCATCACTGACAGCACTCCATTCAGGATTCTTTCACTTGAGTCAGGTGATAAATCTGACTGTGCAATCTCTCTGAAGACTATAAAACCATTCCAACACTACATCTGTTAAGAGTATAATACTAGTCTTTCCGTGTGACAGAATGCTGAAGATTTAATCATAACAGCACCATTTAGAGGTGTCCGTTCATGTATTTGGATATTTTAAGAAAGATGGGTTGCTTCCTCAATGAGAAACAAATATGTCTTGGGATCATCTCTTCTATCCAAGCTATTTTCTCCATGAAATGGGATTTTGAGATTATACTTGTTTAAAATACCTTCAGGAACTTGAAAGCAACGTTTCCAGTATTTCTACAGCTCTCTACGCAATTCGCACAGCATTACGTGAAATGTTTTGCATGTAAAAATGAAGGTGATCAATTATGGCTTAAACAGGGCAAGCAAATTCTATTAAGACTGGCAGCAAAAGTTGGTTTTGTAATTTTCTTGAGAGTAAAACTTTTTCTGTTAAAAATCAGTACAAAATAAATGAAAATTATGTATTTGATTTTCATTTATTTTTATAATGACATTGTGATGCACTATTTTTTTTTTGTCTGCCTTCCTGAATGTGTTCTGGAGAAAAGCAAATTTCTTCAAGTATTGGAGGGAACTGACAAAAGTTGACAAATCCATCTCTAAATAGACCATACTCTCTTTTTTTCCTACTGCCTAAATCCCCAAGACTAATTTATACATTCTGTTGTCTCCCCTCTCTGTATCCTTTACTCCACTTAGTCTAGTTTGTGCCATGAATTTTGCAGCCAGTGTGACCTTAGTTCTCTTTCCAGCTTAAAGAGCTGATACATGTTTTAAGCCTTATTTTATTGACTGAAGAAATATTTTTACATGCTTTTTGTAATATGTAAGTCTTCAGGTACCGTTTTGCTTTAAAAAAACCCCACGCTCATTTTTTACCCCCCTTCAAGGCATTGATTCAAAACTTATTGAAAAGCTTTATTTGATCACACTTCAGAGAAGTGGGGGTTTTCCCCCACTAAGCATTTTTCTGTTGGTCTTGTCTTTTCTGAATGTACACCTGTCACAGAGTAGCACCGTTTGAAGATTACTTTGTAATGCTTATGGATGATTTCACACTCAATTTTTTATAAATATTGAATACTGGATTGCAGGATAGTTAGTTTTGTGCTCAATACCAGTCTTTTATAGTGGCTTTTACCTGGTCATTTGGCCTAGAATTGGGACGTGCAAGATCAACATAGATGTACTGGGCAAGGCAATTGTCAAGACGTTAAAAGTGAACGGGTTTCAGAAAGTATGTTACAGCAAAAATGAAGTCTTGTGATGAGGGGAGAGGTAATTTTTGTAAGGCTATGTCTATCCTGGTAAGCACTGTAAGACTAGATCTTTAAGGTGAAACAGCTGGTAATGTGGCATCAGTGTCGTCCCCCCACCCCGGTGTACACTTTGCATATTTTGGTTTGGGTTAGACCTGATCCTGGCCCCACAGACTGCATACCTACCAGCAGTTTGAATGTTTTAGCTGCCTCCCCGCTGCAACAGTTGGCAAACTGTTTTTGTTAAATCTGACCAATTTAACATTCTGCAGGTATCTGTAAATTTACCAAATATGTGACGAAAAATGAAAACAAATCTAGCTCTTCTTGTGAGGCTAGCATGCAGATAGTGGCAAATTAATTTCATATCTCTACTTTTATCCTCTTATCACAGTTTGTGCTTTTAATCTCACACTGTGACTGTAGTTTGGACAAAATGATGAGCGTTGGCCTAATTTGCAGGATCACAGACTGTTACAAAACTTTTTTAGAGAGAAATATTTTCTGCTATTTCTCAAAATTCTGTGCTTATAGATGCCTTTCTCTTCTTGGTGTATGTGTTTGTTATTCATATATCTTTCAAGAACTGAATTGTTTTCACTGATTAATTTAAATCATGGCATGTTCTTTTCCATATGATGATTGTTTTTAAGAAAGCATCCATCTACTTTTTTTTATAGTAACATCAGATGTCTTACCTCCTTTTTGGGATATGAACAAAGGTGTTGCCCTATAAATTAGAATAACAGGAGGATTCAAAGGAGCTATTAAACTAAATTTGAAGAGAGTTGGCATCAACTTAAATTAGGCTGCCTAAGTACAAAGCTGTCTCTCAAAGGCCACCGGAATTCAAAAGAAACTTTAACATAAAAATTCAGATAGTCCAGAGCTCCACAGAACTGTACGTTGGTTTGTGTCAGGTCCTGAGAAGCACTTCACCCAGTCAGTATCCAAAACCAACCAGCTCATTTACTCTCATTTTCTCAGGGCTTGGTCTGACAGATGTCCTCGGAGCCCACTTCCCGCACTCCTCTGCTTGCAAGACCAGTGGCAGGACTCACCTTTTGTGTTAGGGCTTAGGACATGTAGTAGTTTCCTCGGTGGTGGGAATGCAAGTATGTGGTTTGACTTTCAGGGATTGTCCTAACCACCAATCTGTAGAATAGCCCACATAAGGAGTGTGGGGTGTTTGTTTGTGGGTTTTTTTGGCGAGTTGTTTTTTTGTTCCCCCCCCCCCCCCCCCCTCCCAAACCCCAAGAAGCCACAACCCAACAGACACGTCTGTTATTGCATTATACATGCAGTTATAAGGCAAGCAGTCTTGGGAAAAGCAAGCAGAATGTAAACTGTCTCTCTGTATGCTTGCTGATGGCCAGACCAGAATGTCGTGGGTTTTATGTCACTGTGGCCCAGACAATTTCCTCTGGATTACTCTATAAACATTGTCACCATGTGTTTTAAGAGAAAAATGTTTCCCTTCTAATAACATGTAGATACTTGTAATTTGAAGAGTGTTTTTGTCTGTGATCCCAAATGGAGAGAGGTATCTTACTGTAGGTAAAACACCGAAGCCCCAAAGAAGATTTTTTTTCCTAAGAATTTTCCATAATTGGCTCATTTCAGGCAGCATCTTGAAGGAAGGAAGGAGTGGCTGGGGTTAGGGAGGAAAGGCATGTGAAAGTCTTAAACTGGCTTGCTGACTGAAGACAAGACAAAGTACCATGTAACTACGCCTTAATACAGATGTTTGGATTCCTTTGTATTCCTTTGAGGTAGGAGCTGGTCAAGTGCTTAAGCGCTTCTGCAGCACTTCTAAAGTTTTTAGATGTGAAATTATAATTTATGGGACTGTAGAGTCCTTCGCAGTTCTTGTCAGAATTAAGTACTCTTAGCTGTACAAAGGCAATTAATTGTTATAATTTGTTTTAATACTTTTGCATATAACCCCAAACATAAGGCTGCATATTGTCCTAACCAGCAGTTAAGGTATTAAAATAAGGTTATATGTAAAAAAAAAAACGCAAACCCTTTACATATAACCCAAAAAATTAGTACTTTGGAGATAGATCTGTGTGTTACTTCCACCCCCCCCCCCCCCCCCCCCCAACATCAAATCGAGCACC
>NW_009603633.1:10890-15212 GCF_000690535.1 Cariama cristata
AAAAAAAAGAAGCATAAATTCATCACCCTTGGCCAAAGAATTCCTATTCAGGAAAGGCATTTTGTGGGGAATTAACTGGTCTCCTTGCCACTATGCACTTGGATCTCATGTACATACTAGGTGCTTTCCTGACTTGGGATCTCTGTCAACACATAAATACAGAGGAAAAACAGGTAAGATTATAAAGTGAGTTTTAAATAATACCTTAAAATAGTTAAGGGTGGGAAGATGGGGGGGAAAACTGCTTAAGGAAGGTCATTGTATGATAGATACTTGCATGCTGTATGTGTGTATGCTTGTTATCCATCTTGGGCAGTCCTTGCCAAGAGCGATTATTTGCATTGAGTTACTTTGCTCTGCTTTACTTTAATTTTAAACTGTTTTATTCATTTTGTCTCCACTCAAATGGCATGGACCCAATTAACATGTGGATGCCTTTATTTGCAGAGAGCACACTTTGTTCATCTACTTTTTTTTTCTCTGAACAATTTCGTGTTTTCTTTTTAATTTCTCATTTTTTTAGTTGTCTTTTGAACACATGCTCACCTGCTTCCATGGACCCAAAGTTACTAATAAAACCACCCCTAAATATACAACAGATGCAGAAGTGAATATAAGTGGAAACAGTTGAATAAGGGAAGCAGACCCAGAGCTGTCATCAAGCTCTTCAGTCACTAGATCTTTTTTCACCTGCTCATGCAGTTCTTGCTCAAGACCTGTTGGCAGTGACTATGTATTTCATCTCTTACCATTTTTATTTTTTTTTCCTCCACCTCACAGGCTTTTTCTGAGAGTTTGTGACTATTAGATTCATCTTTAAATCCTGCTAAATGTGCTAAACGATGTAAAGTGGTTGCCATTAAAAAAACAAATTTATGTGCTGCCAATAGTTTAACTAGGGCCTCCTTCTAAAGTCACTCCTTGGAGAGTCTCTGGAATCCTTCCAGCTTGTGAGAATCTGGTGCGGAAGGTACATGTCAGCTTGGTGAGGACAGCACTGAAGGGCTAGGAGTTTGTTGGTTTGTTTTCCTATAGAAACAAAATGCATTTTGGGAAGAAAGGTGGAAATGCCATTTGGAAAACTTATTTTATGCAGTGTTTAGAGTATGAGGTGTGATACTCCGAGACGTAAAATACCTATTGAAAATACCATGATCCTGTGTGTAAACTTGAGAGCAAAAGAAATGGCTTTTATCTTTCCTCAAAAATGTTTTTGAAATCAATTGATGCCTGCTGTTCTCTGACACATTCCATGTGCAAGAGTTGTATTTACAGAGAATTTTCTAGATGTGTGAAGAAACTTATAGGCAAGATGGCTTTAAACAGGGTATAGAGAAGTTTTTTGATTTGGTGACAAAAATAAGGACTCCAGAAATCACAACTTTATGTGCATTCCTTTCCTTCCAGGAGTGTTCTCAGATCCCATTAAATGCACCAAGCTTTGTTGCCTTATGTACTTTGTGGATACATAAAAGAAAGTAGATGCTATCAAAACAAGCTTACAATCTGACAGGTGATTGGAGATAGTAAAATCAGTTACATTCTTCATTGTGGTCTTTATCTCCATTTGTTGGTTTTAATAACGTAGTTGGGCAGTAAACTCATGCTAGAAGGACCATCTCAGTCGCACACCAGCATGATCCTGTTAAGTTAAAACAACACTTAAATTAAACCAAATTGTCAAATCCCTTTTAAGTTCTGCCTACATGTCCTACAGTGCTTTCCAGTACAATGCTGGACAGTCAAGTAAGTTATAGACACAAGCATCTTTTTAGAAGCTTTTTCAAGGACATGTGATCTGACTGTCTCTGTCAGCAGCGTAGAGAACACATCCCCAGTTCCCTTCCAGAGACTACCGACAGAAAAACTACTTTGGTCTCCTTGCCTTTCTCTATCCCTTTTCCCCTACCCACATGAAGTCAAATGCAGCACTCCAGCAAATAGTCACAGGGTTTTTTTCCAGCTAAATTAAAAAATAGCATTTCTGTGATTGATTGGTGCATGTTCAAAGGTGTTTTGTAGTTTATGGCGTTGATTGAATTGATCTATCTGTGTTCAATATGACTGTTTCATTTTCTTTCTGGAACTGAGCTACAGGGTCCTCTACTTTCTATTCCGTTGAAACCACACATCTTTTTGTCGTGCAATCTAGTGATCGCTTGCCTGCACCCAGGCAGATCAGGACAGTAGTGGCGGTGGCTTGTGAAACTGCTGCTCTTGTTATGCTGTGCCCTTCCTTTCTCCCTGCTGAATATGTGCCGTTCAATGCAAAGCTCAAACTAGCTCTGCTGTAGAGACCCCTTTCTCTCTTTGTGCACAGATGCTCTGTATTGGGCATACGGACAAATTGTAAGCAGAGCTTTATTTTCCTTCGTTTGCGGCCTCATTAGTTCTATATGGTTCCAAAGTTTTAAATGTGCATAGAAATAACCATGCACTAAGACATACGGATCCAAGTGCTGACCTCAGTTACATCACTGTAAATCTAGACAGTAACTGTTATCATTTGGATTTATGCTAGTGCTATTAAAATAAAGTGAGTGATTTATTAGTGATGAACAGAGGTTTTATGGCCATGTCAGTCTTGCACGAGTTTATAAGGTTGTTTAAGTACCGATACTCACAAGTTTAACTCTTTCTTTTATTATGTGTAAAGAAGTCTATGGCAGGTCATTCACTGCACAGTAAGTGAATGGTATCTAGGAGTATATTAATTAAAAGTTCCATTACTTGAGGAAATGGCTTGTTGGATTTTCTTTAAAGTCTTGAAGCTCTTGTACAGTCCTTAATTCAACTAATTCATTTTCTATTTAGTCTTTTTGTTTGACATGTATATCACTATTGCCTGAGAATATCCTTGGCTCAAAGGAAGAACATTAGTAAGACAGTGAGCATGTTTGTAATTTCTTTCAGGGATACAGATGTGCAAGCATTCAGTGCGATACATTTTCTGGCCACCTGCAAAAACTATAATCAACATTCAACAAGGGGCAGGGGGCACAGGGAAAACTTGTTTCTGGGGTGTTGATCGTGATTCAGAATTAATGCTGCTGTTTGGTCTGTTCTTGTCTTTCCATTCACGGGTCTTTGTGTTGTTTCAAGATGCACTGAAAAGGGGATAAATAATTAGCTAAATAGATTTGCATATGTAGAAAGAACAAAGAATAACATATGAGAAGAATAAGCACTTCAGTCTGTAAAAACTTTTGTCTTGGATAGACAGTTTAAATATGTATTAAGCATAAAATACTGTGATCCTCTTAGGTCTTTTAAATAGTGTCTAAGTAAATTAACATTGTAGGATATACTTAATTACTACATTAATGAATGCTTTGAACACTAAATATCCTGTAATATGCAAAAATGAGACTCCTGTGAGAAAACTGCCAGTAAAATCATTCACATTTAGACGTCACAGAAAAGGCAGGAATGACTGCTCTTCTAAGGCCTGATACTGCACCACTGAAGTCTGTGGCAATACTATCTCGTGCAGTAATCACTGACTCTCTAAATAAACCGTACAATTTCTCTTCAAAAGAGCGCTGCAGTAATTTCAGATTTAGGGGAATTTGAAGGCTCAAGCTATAGTTATGGACCTGAGCACAACAAAACCGTAACTTTTAGGAGGAATGCTTTTAAAATAAATCCTTTCTAGAAGATTCCTGATTTCTGCATCCTGAAAAACTGTTCGATGTCCAAGACTATAGCACTGAAGGAGTTGTCTGTAACATTGTGCCATTAAGATAAGCAACACGTAAAAAGTAGGAATTTTCCTGAGATACAGATATGAACAAATGCAAAGTCAAGGCCCTAAAGCAGCCCAGAAATACTTAGCTCTTTTGATGTCTACATCTTTTCAGAATAGATCCTACTTTTACTTACCTGAAAGTGGTTATTCTCATCTTGATAGGCATACGTAACTTTTGCGAGTTCCCAAGAATCTGTGAGAAATTCTGCAAGTATACTGTGGGGAAAAGGGGCACAAAATCCCCTGAAAGTGGATGGTTAAATGATAGAGAGAAATTGTGAACTAATATCAAATCTGGATTGAATAGACTGCGAAGCCGTGGTCTTTTCGGACACATTGAGTTGATAGCTCTAAAATATTAAAGTGATTTCTGATGTCCAGCTCTAAGGCAATAAAAGTAGATCTTCAGATTTTTTTTAAGTATGAAAACTGGGCTTATCGGATAATAATGGCCATCAGGAGGATGCTGCACATTTGCAGACCTGCCACTTTCTGTGCTGATATGCTGCCCATATGTTTTGGTCTGCAGTTTTGAGACCACGGAGACTGCATAACAAAAGCTTTTGTTCATCCA
>NW_009603634.1:0-25607 GCF_000690535.1 Cariama cristata
AAAAAAAATATATATATATATATATATTCCTGATCCCTCATGTCTTTTTACCAGTGAGGAGGGGAATGTTTCAACACCTCAGCTGAGGTTCAGTTAACAGAAACAATGGGAACAACCGAACTGGAGTCTTTCTGCAAAGCAACCGCCCTTCTGAGAAGAAGGAAGTCCCCATCCAGGGGGAGGTCCACAGAGCAGATGCATGGTAAGATGCATCTCGGGTAGCTTGACAAAAAACTTTCTGAAACGTGTGATGGCAGAACAGATGTTCAGTGTCACATTCTTGTATTAAAAACAAGCACGATTCAAGTGATTAAACTGAAATTAAAAAAATACTGTTTCTGCAGAGAGAGCGATGTAAGAGAGCAAGCAGAATGTGAAGGTACACACAGAATGTGAAGTTACACACAGGCACAGAACAAAATACATTCATAGGAGATGGGAAGAGGCAGTAGAAAGAACCTAATTCTGTCTGCATTTCAGAAATAAGTGTCTCTCACACTAGCCTCACATTATCCAAGTCATCTCAGTGACAAATGCATGAAAAAACCTCCTCTAGTAAATTAAATAATATACTGTTAACATTTAAATGTTCTCCCTGCATCTCATAACATCATCCAATTTAATACTACTCCAGTTAAAAAATAAAGCCTTGACAGTGAAAATGTTTACTCCACATAAAATAGCCCTATTAGCATTAGTCCTTCCACTACTTTACATACAGTACTTGCAAAAACATCCCCTCTGTGTGATTTTGCAGGATCAAACCTTTCTTTTGGTATCTTTTCCTGGTTAAGGAAAAAAGGCAGTATCAGCACACACAAATTAAATTAAGGTAAACAACAAATTATATTAATGTTAGAAAAAAATGTAAGTTATAGAAGCAACTTTAATTTTAATATTACTTGGGGTTTTATTTTTATAGCTATCAATGTTCAAAAGATAAACTGGTGGACAAAAAACGAATGGGCAGGACTAAACCCTGAAAGTGTAGTGCTATCTTCTTTCTAAATAATGAAGTCTCATATCAGTATAAAAACTACTTCTACCACAAGAAAAAAAAAAATCTTTTAAACTCTTTTGGCTTACGTCCATTACTGCTTAAACTAATCAGCAATGCTATCTTCTGACAAATTTTATTTTAAACTTTCAACAAAAACAACAAAAGCCCAATGAGAAGTATTAGCAGGTGGTTGGAAAAGAGGATTATAACTCCATTATATTAAGTCAATTTTGGCATATGTATATTTGGTAGCTATAGTGTTAAACAGCAGTGATTATATCCACGGCTACAGTAGATACACTGTCACTTGAGGAGGAATTTGAAACGACAGAAAAATATTCATTTAACTTACAGGTTTGTAAGAGTATAACTGGATTCCAGAATTTGGCTTCCACATTAGTGATATGAAAAGAGAGCATTTTCAATTATTTAAAAAGATAACATTTTGTAACACTATTTTTAACTTAAGACAGCAATGTGGTCTAATGAAACACCCCTATAATAAAAATCATGTTAACGTGAAATAATGTAGATACTATAACCGAAATTATTATTATCAAAGTTTTGCAATGCATTCATCAATGATGAGAAAGTTTTAAACATGTACTTCCGAAAATGTTAAAAATGGGAATAATAATTACAGTTCTATGATGTTAATGGTGGTACTAAAACAGCCACTTTATATGTGTTGAACCGAAACAGATAGGAAGAACAATTGAGCTTCAACACTACAAAGCTATTAAGGATCCCTCACCTTAGAGCAGGCTTTTTCAGTTTGCATGCATTGAGAAGATTCACAGACCTGCTTAATCCAGATTGAGAGGTGCGTAAACAAAGCAGAATAAAAAGTGAATGCAACAATAAAATGTGGAAATAAGACATTTAAAACAAACAGATTAAAAGACATAATTGCATGCTTTCAAGATATGAAGTTACGTGCCAGAGTAAACAACACAGTGCTTATTGGCTCAGTTAGATGTTTGATCATTTCAAACCATACATTTAAGAACATCAATGTATCTTTGAATGACAAAATCTCTGCAATGCTCCAATACACTGACCATTTGTAAAGCGACTCAAAAAAAATAAAAAAGAAAACCAAAGAAGCTATCTGAAAAAACAAGACAGATGATCCAGCTAGAAGACAAAGACTATTAAAAAAGCAACAATAAAGACAAGAAAATAAATCCTTATATATACATACAAATACCACTGCATAGCATGAATGTTTCAGATGGCTGCACTACTGAATTGTGGTGAACAAATCTGGCCAAAATTTAAAAAAATATATACTTAATGACCAACATTTTTTGGGAAAATATAAAAGCTTTTTAATAAAATAAATTAAAACATAGCGCACAATGCTCTTAAGACAGTAACTGATGATATTAATATTTTGAAACTTGCCTAGCACTCTTTGTGACCCTCATTTAAAACAATTAGAATAAATTCAAGAATAACATATGACTTTAATTTCATTATGCCTGTGAGCAAAATGCACTAATAACTTTAATTGTTAGAGATATAGTGAAGTGGCATAATAGTTTTGCCACTCAAAGTTCAATGGAGAGGGATTTCTTTTTTAATTTATATTCTGTTCATTTTAAAATATTTTCTTTGAGAGTCAAGTGTTAAACAGAGACTTAATTGAAGGTTAGATACAGAGTTTGTGTGTGTGCCAGTTACAAACCATTGCTGCCCCCAGAACAGAACGCAGAACATTAATTCCAGGCGACTGAACAATTTCCTAGGGGCCATGTGTTTAGAGTTTAGAAGAACAGGAATTTATCATATTAAAGTATTTTATTCTGCCTACAAACAAAGCTCTTTGTGTCTTCTTTGTTCCAGCTTCTTCCTTTTGATCTCCATTGTCAGAGTTTTGCACCATTGTAATACTTTGCAATCTGCTGAGGGAGAAAGAATGACTGATTGTCTCCTTTTGAAAGGCAAAGTATGTGCTAGCCTGCAGCCTGCAGCAGCATCCCTACTGGGAAAGGTACTGTCTGCATTCTCCTCTCTTACATTTTTTTTTTTTCCCATTTTCCCCTTCAGCTCTTGGAAACAAAGCTATCCTAGATGAGTCACAAACCCCGAGATTTTAATAGGGAACACAAAACTTTACTACTGTGTGCTGGCCAAATTCCAAAGACAAATTTAGTTTTAAGCAGTGACTTCAAGTCATATTACATGCGAAAGGAGGAGTGCAGGGGGAAGGGAAAGTTCTTCTCAGGATACATTGAACTCATCTTATTCTGAATGAAAGTTTCAAATAATTATTCTAAGCACAAAGTTCAGAATGAAAATAGGGCAGCATTCAAAAAGCTGATACTCAAAATAGCTTATATACTTCTACAGTATAAAAGTAGTAAATGTATTAAATTTAAAATCAGATCCTCTGAGCAAAGATGACTTAGAAACACTTTACAAAGGCAGGCAATTCTTTATTGTCTGTGTCAGGTGATATCCAGCCCGTTGCAAAACCTCTGCATCAGCTGGTTTGCACCTGGAAGCCGCCCCAGCTCTGTTCACATGGCACCCCATCACCTCCCTGTTGGTGCTGGACCATAATTTTGGGTCCCACTATCACCAGCATCACCAGGCTTTCTATCTTGCATTGAATTACCACCATACACTTTTATAATCCAATTGACCTATGTTTTGGATTTGTGCCTTTGCTCTGTTCAGGTTATTTCATTCCTTCCTTAACTTGGATAACTGGGTGTTGACTATATGAAATCTGAACACTGAAGGGGGGTTCGGTGCCCTCAATTCTAACTGAAGTCAGAGTCAGCTGAGGTTACTCAAGACTTTGCAAGATCTGGATCTAATTATCACATTAGGCCCTATAACAACCTACCGACATCCAGAGATACACGTTTTACATATGGAAAACCAATATGCATAGAGGTTAAATGATTTGCATAAGGTCATTGAGAGACTACGTGGCAGAACTCAAATAAAAGCCTGCTAGTTCCACCCTTTCAGCCTCAAGCCTTTTTTATTACCTCCAATTTTATATTCCTGCCAGAAGTAGTAATTTGCATTTCAAATATTAAATGGGAAATCAGAAAATGTAGTGAACTCTGAACCGCATCTCCGTGGTAATCCAACAAGGCAGATAAGCCGTATACTAACCTGTGGGTTCAAATGAGTTAACCAACATATTTAAATAGAGCTATGGTATGAAATGAGATTGTGTCTGCTGACATATCAGTAAGTACATCTGTTTAAGCAGTGGAATGTATGGCTGCACACTCGGTCCCCATGGAGTTTATTTGCATGTATTTATATAAATATGCATGACATACTGTTTCAATGGACAGACTGATGTAATTTCAATTGGACATCATACACTTCCTAACCTAAATGGTGAAAGTATCAGAGAATGGACGAATCAGAAGTTATTTGCTTGTAATCCTCCTTTTCATAAGACTGTTCAGTAAAATGTTTAGGAAGGACTCCATTCCCCTGAATGTTTGCCTCTCTTGAAAATATGGTCACAGGAAAGAAAAAAATTCAAGATGATTTTCTACTATAGTAATCCTAGCAGGTCTTTGTAATTCCCAACAGCAGACCAAAGGTTTAGAAGATGATTCAGAAAAAAAAAAAAAAAAAAAAATTTCTTACTGTTTTTTAACCTTTCATTTAATTTTTCAAATTTTATCATTTTCATATTGTGAAAAATTTCGGATTTTTAATTCTGCACCTATGTTGTACAGGAAAACTATCAAAAGCATCCAAGCAGAAATTATATTTTAAAACATCTATAAACACAAACTACTATTTAGAGCTGCTATGCCACAATACTGTATTTTGGACTAAAGAATACCTATGCTACAAAGTAGCAGTAGTTTTGGAATCAGTTTATATGAAAAGAGCACTATAAAAACATGACTGCTTAGCAGAAATCAGAACTAAAAAAATTATTCAAAATTACAGACCATCTATAAACTGTTTAACCCTGAGTGAAGCTTCTAACACAAATAAACAAGTCCTACCCCTTAAAAAAAAGGAAGTTATTTGATCTTGCTGAGGTATTTCCATTGCTGTTTTATATATACACATATACAGTTCCTGAAGGTAAAAGGGTCCAGTATAAATACAAAGCATGAATGAATTCATCTTAATGAATGCATAATGAATTAATCTACTTGACTATTTGCAAGAAAGCTATTTGGAACACTTAATACATCATCTTTGACTACTGAACATTTGAAGCATGATTTACTATAAAAACATGAAAACCCATCAGTTATTTTAAGATTCATTCTCACATGATAAGAGTAGAGAATAATTTACCACAAAAAAGTTTTGTACAGTAATTCATTGGTGAGGTCCTTACGATTCCACTCTCTTCCTCTTGAAGTAGATTTATAGGCAAGGCACAGACATATACTTTAGTATAATTTAATAAAAAATACAATTAAAGAACAAAATTTGCATTTTAAAGATGATCAATATAGCATTTTAGAGCATTTGAAGGGAACAGGAATTCCACAGCACATGGATATGTAATTGGTTTTTTCAGGACATGGAATAATCTTGCTCTCCGAAGCACTCTTCGTAATTGCCCATCTATTTCAGTAAAACTGCCCATGTGTGTTTTTTCTTTTCCAAAACTGAATATTCATTTCATACTGCTGTTTTAAAGCACCTTCACTCTAGCCTCTTCAGCAAAGAGAAGAGATAAAGCATAATAAAAAGACATTAAATCCTTATCCTGTGAAAAACTTTCTCATACAGGAACCAAGACAGTCCGAAAGTGCTCCCTAAGGACACTCCCTCAGGACTTTGCCATTAGCACTCCAGGTATCCAGACTGCACACAGGTCAGGTGGATGGATGTGATGGACCACCTGAATTATGCAAAGGACTCTCAGAATAGAGAAAGTAAGAATATAATCTTGACCTGCATGTCATCCACCCTGCTCTGGGGCAGAAAGTCCTATGCTGATTCCTAGAGTTGGGGGGTAGAGACTCAGGAATCACATCCTCTGTATACAAGTAAAGTCTGCCAATGCTTGTGCTCTCTCCTGTGGTTTATAATTACCACTTGAAACTTTATTAGTGAGAATGAAGTTATGAGAATTATTTTTAAAAATACTTTGTAAAGAACAAATTTATTTAAAAATTCAGCATATACAAAATAGCACTCCTTTTAAACACTAATAATTTTTTTTTTAAGACAAATTCTTTCACCCATTTTCAAAATTCTGATAATGGAACAGTTTATACCATACTTGCCTTCCTCCTCTTATCTTAAAAGATAAACCTGCTAAAACCTACACCTGCAGGGAGACCCAGTGCACAGGAGCTCATAGGAGTTCATTTGTGTAACACAAACAAATATAGTATTTTCTGATTTTAATTGTGCACAGCATAGGTTCTCTTTTCTCTACAATAGCAAAACCTGAAGTTTCCTGGAAAATCAGTCCCCTTCAACACAGTAACAGAGTGTCATATCTTTAGTCACCATCTCCCCTTTAAGGAAAAATTCTCTTTACAAAAGAGACCTCAGATCTTAGCAGGTTAATGCTCTCATCTCCACAGCTTGCCCTCTTCAGAGCTGACAGCATCATCACTACAAAAAGCTGAGGATGACACACAACAAAAGAAATATAAAAAAAAAAAAAACCCAAACCACACTGTTATCTTTTACAGGCAAACCATACAGCAGATTAGCACAATAACTGTCACATGTAACTAGAACTTGCTGCATCCAATCCATAGCATTCCTTATGACCTAGATGTATAAAACATGTAGCCCACTTAAGAACAACTACACACACACAAAACAAATTGAGACAGACCAGTAATTTTTAAAAGGACTTAAATATATGCTAATGGTAAAATATCTAAAGATGGATGTTTTCATTTGCATAAATATGTGCTAGGCATAGAATTTTCCTCCTCCCTGAGATGCTTCTAACATTGCACAGGCAGTTTCTACCATAATTTTTAATGAGAAAACCACTAAAGGTAACATACTGATTTGTAATGATAGCACAGTTTCTCTACAGACTATATACTTTCTACTAGCTACTAAAAGAATCCTTGCACTATGTTTCATGTCATGTTGTGCAACAGCACAGTAGAAATGCTTTATTCTCTATATGCTAGACTGTAGTAGCAAGAAAATAACACAAACCAGTAGACCAAGTATTGTCTTTCTTTCAATATTCATGGTAACAACCTTCATTCTAATTAGAACAAATAAGTTTAAAGTCTCTTAGAATGAAATTAATCTCTCCTTTTCTTTCCAAACTAAGTATTTAGACTGTTGCTTTGCACGCAAGAAAAACTACATATCTAGAAGCTTAAAAAAGGAGATGTTTTCAATTTCTCAATGATAAGGTTTCTGACAGATGCATACCTTTTTGCTGCTGGTGATACAGTTTCCTTTCTGGTTCCTGATGGAGAAGGTAAAGAGCCACTTGGTTTCTTTGGTAAGACAGTTCCGTTATTAACCGTAGTCCGTAAAGGCAGGGTCTGTACCAGTGGTCTTGCTGTAAAACAAGCATAAGATTAAATCATTGTTCTCATTTGCTTTTCTTTTTTTCACCCCAGCAAACAACATTAGAATATTTAGAAGTATCTGTGTAGTATGCCAATTTTGTTTCACTATTGCCAAATTCACCATAGATGAGGGTTTTGACAACAATGAATTTATTATTACTGTTAATTATATTTTATGTATAACTATATAATAATTGTAAATATAATAATAATCATCATATAAAGCAAATCATCTGCATATGGCTTAAGCACACAATTCTATAACCTCTCTCATCTGTAAAATTCTGTCCTAGCTCAAGAAGCTTACTAGTAAGTGCAAAGGTAGTTGTTGCTACTGAAAACAATCCTGCTGTCTTAAAAGAGCATCAGTCTCTTGCCCACCTGGACAGTGAAATGAAGGCAGGTTGCCATCCCAGAAACTCCTGCTCTTCAGCCCTCAACGTTCTTGCAGGTTTTCCACAAGCAAGTGATATATTATGAAATCCCTATTCCCACAAAAGGTCTTCTTTCAAAGAATGTGCACTTGTGTTTGACAGAAAGGAATTTTACCCTTTAGTCAGAAAAAGCAATTGAAAGCATAACAGTGGACTTAATGAACTGATATTATCCACCTACGTTCTTCTGATCAAACATAGGCTCAAAAAAGGGTATACATGTCATACCTGTAGTATTAGAATAACGGAAAAGTCCTATTCAAGTACATTAGAAATTAGTTGCAAAAACAAACAGTGGTTAAAACTGCAAGCAATGAGTAGAAACATGAAAACTACAGTGGACCACAGCCTGAAAACACAGACACAAACATGACTAGTGCTCTCTCTGCAGCAGGGAAGAAAGCTTGAATCACTTGAAATTTGACAGAACTTTGTATCACAAGCCAGCTTTTTAAAGATGCCAAAAGTCTCTGGGTTCAGAGAAACACCACCTGAGGGAAGGTAGCAGTCACAAGTCATTTAAGGAACACAAGATAAAATTTCACTGAGCTTGGAGAGGATGGCAGAGAGAACACCTATTTAATGCTCTTCAAAAAAAGACTGCTGAGGATAAATAATCTAAAAAGCTAAACTAAAATATTAACAATTGTATTCAGTCCTAGGTTATATTATGATAACATCTTATTGTAGCACTAATGGCAAGCATTTATTGACTTGTGCACCTGAAGTTTTCATATACTGAACAAAAGATGACAGATGTGAAAGCCTGTGCCTTGAGAAGATCAGGTCAGTAAATACAGTCTACTTGGGAATGCAACTTTCAAGACAAACTTTGTCTTGAAACTTTGTTGGAATGTACACTTAATTGTTATGTATTCATCATTTATTTGTTCAGAGGAGAGAAATTTAGAAAACCACCTACAAGGAAATATTGAAGGAACGACGCTTATTTGGCTTAGAAGACTGAAGTATGACATGAAAACAAGTCAACAAAGAAAAAAAAAGAAGAAAGTCTTCTCCATGCTCACTGAGGATCTGAGAGCGTATAACTGCAGAAGATTGACAGGGCAAGACAGTATCGCTCTTACCAAGCATAGGAAGAGCAAGAGCTCTCTGATTTAAGGAAAGGTGAAACAAGATTTAAATGAATTCATGGTGCCTTCCAGCCCTGGCTTCCATGATCTATTTTAACAGACTAATGCTGTCTTTACAGCTTGTACAAAACATCTAAAATTTACTGTACTTTGGCTTCTCATGCCTCTCTTTCTTATTAAGGGATTGAGATCTCATGATCATATTTACTTCAACAGTATTCATTCTTCCAAATTAAATTCTTTCTACAGTTTTGTGCTGGATGCTCTACTGCTTGTTTCCTGACTAATTGCTGCAATGCCGTAATTAATTCGTATGTATAATACTGATTCTGTTGCATACTACAGAATGACAGCTACCATTGAGCATTTGTGGACTTGTTTCCTGTAGGTCACAAAACTTTAATGAGGCTTTGAGATCACAAATTAGAACAACAATTAAAGTTAAATAAACAAATTATTATTTTCCTTCTTTACATTTATATAAAAAAAAGCCTATTAAAAAGTAGCTGGAATGAACTAGCTGGAGTCTGTTTACTCTCCTAACCTTATGAAACTGAAACTAGCAGTAGCAGCCAGGAATAAACCCTGCAAACTTTAACAGAGGTTTTGCTTCAGATCCAGAACCAAGCCAGAACCCTCGCTTCTGGAACTAGAGATTTAAAGATCTAGCACTATGGTCAGCTAATGTAGAAAGCAACACCACGAAACTCTTACACAGCACACAGGAAAACTATATGTTATCCAATTAATCCACTATTTACTCTGGAGCTATTTAGTTTTATTTACAGCAGCTAGTTCACACCAGTGGTAACTGACATAGTTAAACAACCCCAAACATGACATTGCTGTTAGAAGTCAATAACTCAAACACACTGGTATTACCGCCTTGTCAGTAAAATTTATTTTGGAAGTTCTGTTGCTTCAAAGTCTTACCTGTGGTAGCAGGCCTGACATGTTTATCAGTCTCAGCAGCAGCTTTTTTAATCATACTCTGATCTATGGATTAATAGGGCTGTTAAGTTTACAAACAAACCAATAATTGTAAAAGGAAAGAACAACAAACACAAGTAAAACAAAGGCAGGAAGCCATACCGAACTCCACCCAGTAGACGAATTAAATAAGGGGAGGGGCAGGGACACCACAAAACCAAAACAAACAAAAACCCAAAACACCGTTAGTGAAGGAGCTCCACAAATGGACAAGATAAGCAGCTCACTTTCCATGATGTATGCTGCTTTTAAGCTGCCTTCCTCAAGTTCAGAACACCACCACACATGAAGACTGAAAACAAGCTCAAGCTTTTTTCTATTACAGGTTTGAAAGCCTGAAACTTGAAATCTTTAAAACAACTTTAAATCTGAAGTACTCAGAAAAATATAGACTTCTATCCCATGAAGCTTCTTGTCCCAGACTTTAAACAGTACATTGAGGATCCTGTTTTTCCAAAGGCACGAACCTCCCCCTGACAGACACATGCTTTTAATCCTGATCTACTTCATCTATAGTCAAATGAAAGAAGCAGCATACAATACGTTTCAAACACCTGTTTGCATGGACAAGATTTTTGCGACACTTTGTGAGATCAAATTCCACTTTTTACAATTCTAAATTAGAAATTAGTCATTAAAAGATACGTAGAAAGAAAATAGATCGAATCCATGCAGCCAAGTGGTAACATACCAGAAGACACCACTCCAGTTTTGCCCACGTCTAAGGAAACCCCTTTCCTAAGAGTCCCCATCAGCAGCCTCTGTAATGCTATGCCAAGTTAAAATACTGAAATTCAGCTTAGTCTTTTGCTAAGTAATTGCATGCAATTTGTTATAAAGTAGTTGTGCCTACTATAGGAAAAATATGCCGACATATGAAATGTATCACATTTGACAAAACAGCTAGAATAAACAATCAGGATACTTCAGATTCTGTTTCATGTTATAGAGTATGTTTAATAAGGTTAACCATACACAAATGACACAACTGATGTATAGTAAAATTAAAGTTCTTTACATACATTGTTACAGTAGCAATTATTTCCAGAAATTGGATGGATCTAGTTGGCCATTATCAGGACTCATGTCAGTAATTTGTAATGGAAAAGCAATTAACATTTGTAGTCCTTCATTTGCATTATCACAGTAAAAGTTCTTACACTGTTATTTCACACACCCATTAAGAAGTATCCATGCCACATACACATACAAAAAAACCCAATAACAACAAAAAAACCCACAGCCATAGAAGGCAGAGGGATAGGCTTACAGCAGCTTTTCTTCAATGTACACTGAACTACGGCTCTAACAATCTGCCACAACCACAAAAGCGTCTCCTGATTTAGAGTTCAACTCTGCTCACAGAATCCATGAAAATCTGGCCTGTGTTTTGCTAAGTAAAGCCAGCAGGCAAGAAGAACAGATTTGGTTACAACTCAGTAATAATTAATAGGTTTTATTTCCTCCAGGCATCAGATAATAAATATCTATTTTACAGGCAACATAAAGCCTGTCAACCCCTTGTACAACCAAATCTGGTTGTACATTTTATCACAGTGGAGGCTATCTTTAGTAGTATTTAACTTATCGGATATTTTAATTATTTTTTTTTTTTAATCAAACAAAGACAAAATGAGGAGAGTATAACAGAAAGGGAAGAGAACAGGAAAACAAGATCACAGACATTTACTGCATATTCTGTCCAATAACTAGCATGATATACGATCAACTAATTTGGCTCTATAATTCTGTCCCCTTTTCCCCTTCCCCATTTCCAGACACAAAACATCACAACAAACACGACATCTCAGTTCAGCAAATTAAGTAAGTAGTTCGTTCCCTATTCTGTTAAATCAATGCCTAAAAGTAAATATCTGTTGCAAAGTCACAAATATATAACCAAGATGAAAGGAAGTCCTAATTTCCAGCTGGGAAAATTATGAATCCATAATTACATATCATACTTCCAATGTGAATTAAGTTTTTAATTTATATTAATACATATCAGGACCCCAAAGGAAACAATTCCTTAATTTAAACAGCAGAGAGCCTGTGATGTCAGCCACACTTTCTTTCCACATCTAGGTTGCCACCACTCTTACTCCTAAGACTACCCAGAAGTACCTCATGCATTTCTGCTAAGCTGCAGAGAGGCAGTCTCCCAGGCTTTTGCAGCCTCACGACCACAGTAAACCACACCAGTTGGGTTCTAATAAACCTCTACTACTGCGAAGTGCTGGATGTTCAACTCCAGCTTTTCTGTTTTGTGTACAGACAAACCCATTCTTGCCGAGCAGGAACCAAGAGAGAGCACGCTGCGGCACATGGGTGCAGCACAGCATATTGCCAAGCGGCAACGTCTGTCACACCTGCCACCTTGCTGGCTCTGGATCTGCTGCTCTGGAACCACAGCTCTACCTTTCCTTCGTAGCTGAGCAGCTGGTGTTGCACCATCTCCTCAGTCATGTCACCTCTGTGTTAGGTCAGAGCTCTGTCTTTGGCTATGTCTGCACTATCCAAAGACACTTAAAACATCTTTAATTGAATTAAAATTACATTTTACTTAATTCTTTGGATTAAAAAAAAACCCAAACCTATTAGGAATTTCACTCACGGAAAATTATGCATTCCTTAAAGAGTTTATAAACTAATCTTGAACAGAAGTCAGGAAGTGGTAGCCACGGTTAAATGTAGATAGTGATTAAGCACTAAGAATATGCAAATGCTTTGCTGGTTCATGGGAACTGTAGAAGGCTCACAGATTTAACCACTTTGATTTTTATGTGTTCTCTTTAACGGGTTAAATTTCACATGTATTTAATTTTGAGTTTGATTTGTTTATTTTGAGTATTTCAAAGATCTAAAGAATAACCTATTTTAATACATACAAAAGACTCATTAAATTCTACTACCTATTTTACATGTATCTGAAATGCAAACCTTTGGTAGGTCCTTTCTTGTTCTGCATGGCCTGCTGTTCCTCTGTAATATTCAAGCGTCGAACCACATCAGCAAGGGCAGATTTGAGCAGCTGGATGTCATCTTCCTGCATCTGGACACGTTGCTCCAGAGAGGCAATGCGATCCGTTACCTCCATACTGCTTGCAGCAGAGGCACTGTCATCTAAGCAAAACAGCAGAAAAAGATGCATTATCAGAAATGTATAACCATCAAGGAATACCTTATATAACTGGCTGCAGGTAAAAACAAGGTTTTTCTCAGACCTGATAAAAACTTACTTCCTAAGAGGTCAAGTGGCCAAAAGGAAAAGATGGAAACAAAAAAAAAATCATAAATAAAAAAGACAAGTACTTAAGTAAGATGTGATGAGGAGGCTGGCTTCAGAACTACTTATTGTTAATTAAGCCCCACTACCAATTATCTACATGTCTGAACCAGAGTGATCAATCATCACCTTTCACTGTTCTACTCAACACAACGTTCTGGCACTGGCACACATTCAGGTAGAGAGCTGTACTTTCTGATATGCTACACACCCTTCCAGATTTTTCTTTCTCACATATGTGATAGAATGTATACATTAGACACATATAAGCAACAGATAGGCTCACACTTTTTCAAGTTATTGTCCACAGACTGGAGAATAGATATTAACCCCATCTGCTAACTCCTAATTTATACCAGCAGCTTTATGAGAATGTTCCCTCTGACTGAAACAGAAACATTAAATAAATTCAGAATTAGTAATTGTACTCTTAAGCCTGCAAATTCTTAAAAAGGTCATTACTTTGCATACAATTCACCCATTATTTGGAAATAACCTGCCAAAGCTTTAAGCCTGCAACTCCCTGATGAGGACTACACATTCTTTCCACCCAAAACTAGTAATACTTTTCCTAAATAAGCACTTTAATTCCACAGCGGTTCCTATCACATAGAAACACTGTCATTTCTTACAATATTAAGTTAGGAAAAAGAAGAAGAAAGGAAGACAAAAGCAATGATAAAGATGTCAAACTCAGTATCTATTAGGGAAAAAAAACCGTGCAGTTTTTATAGGGAATTGCAAGGTTTTATTTAAGTAGGTGGATTTGAAACCTAAAAAGTAGTTGGGTATTAACTTACAGGACCATTTTAAGTAACATTAGTCAAGTGATGATTGGATTATAGCTTTCATTTGAAAACTTAATAAGTTATATTTTAGCAAAAATGGACATTTATGCTACTATCTACAATCATAATTGACTTCTCCCTCATTCCTAACATGAGTCCACAGCACGTATTTCTTCTGTTAAAGCCAATCTCTCTTTGTGAAGAAGCTGGTATTTGTTTTTATTTCTTGTGTACTTAACACTCCTCCATTCCAAATCAGAGTTTTCCACTTCTTTTGTACAAGGGCATGAAATGAAAGTTAAATGGCTTGTGCATAATAATAACTACTGTTGAATTTTAAAACAAAGTGTTTCAAACAGGAAAACAACAACTTCTGAGTGCATTTAAAAGCATGTCCAAAAAAGTTAATACATAGACATTTTTAAGCAGAAGGGTCTAGGGGAAAATCACATTTAAAATAAAAAAAAAAAAAAAAAAAAAATCTATTCATCTCCAAATTGCTTTTGAAATCTGTTCATAAACTGCATTTTGGCTTCCTTACTCCTTGCACCCCCAACAGCTATCTGTGGTTACCAAAAGCTGAATTAGAAATGACTCAGAAACAAAGACTATAACAATACTGATAGTTCATAAATAGCTACAGGCTAATATAGTTTAAATTGCTTGTTAATTCTGTTACAGGATTTTCACAGCATATTTAAAATATCAACATGAGGATATTATTAGGCTGAACATAGTGGTAATGTCAGTATCCAGTTCTGAACTAAATCAGAATTCAAGTTCCTGAAAAATGCTGAAAAACCTTCCCCATGACAAAACTTTCCGAAAACTTTGGCCTAATCAGACTTCTGCTCAGCACAGGACTCTGTCCTGCAGCTGTTACAGGTAATTAATCCCCAAATTCAGATTAGCAGCCATGCTGGCAGCAGTATGAGCTGCCTGCAGAACTTAACCTTTCCTTGTACAAACAAAAGGCTCACGCTGCTCTAATGACTTTACACTTTAACTCAGCTGGAAATAACATGGATTAGCATACTGGACAATAGGCAACCAAACCAAAAGCTTGATTTAACCAATACATGCCAAATTCAAACTTCAGCCATTCTGCCAAATTCAATACGATAGGGCATAGTTTTCTTTTGTATTCAGTCCACAAGAAATAGCTAGTTCCCAAATTCAGGACAGAGAAGGAAACCCAGAGGGAAATTCGTTGATGTTAAAAGGATCTAGCCCTTATTACAAAGGAAAACATCCTCACTGAAGTATCAATTTCACTAATTTTAAATGTGTAGAAACAGTAATTTTGCCCAAACATAAATCTTCAAGCAGTAAATCAGTGGCACTGGTTTACTTACAGTCCCGTAGAAATCACTCCCACTAATAACTATAAAGATGTACATCTCTCTTCTTTCCCTTCTCCCAGCTGCCACCAGGATTCTTCCCCCCGCATCCTTGCTGACCAACACACACCAGCAAACCCTTCCTCTGGACACAGCATTTCTGTGCCTTCCGCCATCATCGTTTCTCTTGGTCCTTGGGAACGTAACCCTTACCCTTGCTACAACCTACAACTTGCTTTTTTATAGTGGTTACCTTGCTGGAGGCAGTTCCCTTCCAAGGATGCAGAAACAAAAAAAAAATTTGTAACAACTTTCAGTAAGATTGCAACTGAAGACAAGATTTCTTAGAGTCCAGTCACACTTCACTTCGCCTCCCCTTTACATGCATATATGAGTAAGCTAGAAAAGAGACACAGAATATAATAAAACTATGTTCTGAAGAACGCAAAGTTCAACTATAAAATAAGCATAACCTGGTTGTTATGCAAGTAGAGGATGGAATGTTCTTGCTGTTGAGATCACTACATGCGAGTATGTTGAGCAATAAAGTTGCAACTTCAATGCAGCCAAATAAGCAAAGTGGTATGGTATAAGAAAAAATAATGAAGGATATAAACTAACCCAACAACAACAACAACGTCACAACAGATGTCATCTACTCTGCCTACAACAGCAAAAGCTATATTGTTAGCCTAAGTTGTGATCTACCTCTGCAGTATACAGCTCATCCTCACAGCAAAGAACATTTGCAAGGAAATTTTTACCACACATTTGTAATGCAATTTAGACTCCGAGTAGAGCCATTTTCTTATTATTCTTCCCAAGCCAATATGAAATTTAAAGTGACTGTACATTTTAAAGCACCAAGTTCCACATTTTCTCATGGATAAAGCATATCCTCAAGGAACTCGCACAGAGTGGGCTGAGAAGGGAGCACAGGGGGTTTGGAGGAAGGCGGCTGTGGGGTGCCAAGAGGTCACTGACTGCCGTGCCTTGGCGTGGTCCAGCCTGGGGCTAAATTTTCCCTCACGGGGTCCACATGTGCACCCTCCCAGCAGCTGGGTTACAAGTGTGCTTCAGCTGTGCAGTCACAGTAACTGAGAAAAGCACTTTATAGTAATGATGTAAAGATCCTCAAAACACTTCAGGTGAATCCAAGGAAATACAAAGCATGCTTTTAAAAGAAATCCACATAGATAGAAATTTGCAGTAATAACACACAAACATTACTGTAGTTCTACAATATAATAAGAATACCGTTATGTCAATACATGTTACTTTGCGATGCTAAACTCAGTTACATTAAGAACTCTTTAACAGTGTGAATATGCTTAGATTTGGTGACCTCTTTGCAATCTGTCATAAAACCCACAGATATTCACCATCTTGATAAGTGTATGAAAGCCAACAATTTGCCTTGAAGCATTAGATCTACTTATCAGTCGCTACCACCATTTTTGACCATGGACAGACAGAACAGACATCGTAACACCTACATCGGTAGCATCAATAGCATGTTAGAATTAATCATGGCCTCTTTTTGCACCAATGGGAAGAAAAAGGACTTTTAAAGCTAAATTTATGCAACTTGTTTTCAGAAATCTGAAGTGAATCACATTCTACAAGTGTTCATGACTTTTCATGGATTATAATGCAAGTCTAAATCACCATCTCAAACAGGTAAAGCTACATCTCATGAGATAAATGCCACCTACAATGTCCAAAATTAGATAAAACGAGGAGGTATCAATTCAGATGCTTGATTTTTCATCGTAATACATATTTGTGGTAAAGCTTGGAAAGAAGAGTCATTTGCCATTTATGCTTTGCTGAGATTCTGCAGGTTTCAAAGAGAAGTCAGCAAAAAAAGGAAATGTTCTTCATGCCTCTCTAGGTCTTCCAACCAGCTAATCCATGATCTCATAGATTGGAAAGATTTCTTGTGGCAAACTAAAAGACAATATTGAGTCAGATGATTAATCTGCTTCCAGAGCGTCTTCCAGTTTTTGAGCAATTTATTACTTGAACTTAGCCAAATGTGAAGAAACATCTGAAGGAGAGCCAACAACAGGACTTATACGCTGTTTACAAGAATGATTTCAGTATTATTTCACTGTATGTAGGCTAAAGCAAAATGACATACTTCCACTAGTAGTTAGAAGAAAGCATATTAAAATGCACACTATTTTCTATTGATTTTACCTGCTGAAAAAGCTACATCTGAACTGTAGGTTAATGGTGTAGGAAATAATTAAAATTAAAATAGACTTGGCATTTTCCCCCCAGAACTACTACTTCATTAAACATATTCCACCTTTGTCTTATGCAGATACTAATTTTGAAACCATCTTGACCAGCTCAGATCACGGCAGCTCATTAAGTAGTGGAAACATTAAGTACTGTATCTCAAAAGACTGGCAAACAAATTTGAGTTTATTCAATCTACATGGTCTTTTTGGAGCACTAATTAACAGGATCAAATTGTACACTAAGTACTTCCAGAACTTTTCAGGATATATTCTGTGCATTATATGTTTGTAAAGTATCTAGCACAGTGGGGCTGTGGTTGCTAGATACTACTATAATACACTTTAAAAGCAGCATTTTAAGTCTTCACCAGAATTGTCCCTGAATTTAGACACTCTGTAGGACATCAGAAAAGAAAACCTAAGCCTTCTGGGGATAACAAATGCCAGCAGTGGTCTCTGGAAAAAAAGATAACCCACATGATGGAAAACATGGCAAAGGATAGCAACGAAAAGGCAGCATTACCTGCACAGAGAGGCGCCCTTCTTCTAACATAAAGATATAGATTGTGCCAACAAGCCTGAAATTGAGTTCAACTGGTAGGAATATTTTCTGTCATTGAGAGATACTAGTAAGTGTATCGCACTGTGCACCTCTCCTGAAATTAACTAGTACAAGTATTTACATTCCTTGGAAATCGCTGTGAACTTCAGGTCTGCTATGAGAGCCTTATGAAATATGCACACATACAGAAAGGAATTGTCCACCCCCAGCATGCAGCCAACTGTATGGCAGAACACAGTAGCTGCCAAGAAAGCCTATGACACCAAAGGAGAGAAAGTTAAGCATGGCATTTATTAAAAAATAAGCAAACAAAAAAGCACAATCCCACAGCTGAATTTATATAGGGAGAAGTACAGACTGGATTTGACCCAGCATACTAGCAAACAGGTAAGAACACTGAAGATGCTACACTTCCAGAAACATTTTTCCACCCGTAAAGGCCCACATCTTTTGGACTCCACTAACTCTGGAAAAAAATAAAAAAAAAAAAAGAGAGATGTGGCACATGTCATTTGGTACACATTTGGCAACCTCCCCTTCTCCTGCCCACACCATCACCAAGATCTCAAGCAAGTAACTGAGTTACTTAAACTATTTTCTTCAAGCTCCCTGGGAGTCACACTACCACTAACTTTCAAATGACCTCTCTGCTTCACCTCTCTCAATGCCATGTGTTTAGCTTGACATTCTAACAGTGCAGAAAAACACCCCTCTGTGGCAGGCATTTCCTATGTCTTCAAAACCCAGTCCTCCCTTTCTGGTTCATTTCATGCATCTCTGAGTCTGGGGCACAGAAGTCAGACAGATAACCTATTTGATAGGTACAGTCTATCTGAACTGACAGCAACAGAGAGAAAAAGGAGAATCAGGAAGAGAAACAACCATCCAAGGTTTAAAATTAAAACCTCTCACAAAATGAACACAAGCAATTCACTGTGGCACATAAACAGAGGAATGCAGCCACAACACCGTTGCCAGGCTTAGATGCAAGATCTGGAAAGTACCAAGTATTCTCCTTGCAGCAATTTCTGTGGCATAATGTCAGCGGTCATTTGCAGACCAGAAGACTCTCTGTGAAAGAGAACAATGGGAAAATAAAACAGCAGGTTTAGTTTCCTTTGACAATACCACACCAACCTCCTTTGTTTAAAAGATTAGTGTCGACAGTATTTCACAGACTAAGTATCTTTCTTCCATCCACTTTCCTAATGCAAAATATTGTACCATACCTGAAACCCAGCAGAAGCTTTCCAGGCTTGCCTCCTGGGGACAATGACAACACATATGGGCAACAGCTTATCATAAAGTCTGGCACATAGTCGACTGGTCTGCTAGACCCTGATTTGACCAGATTAGAGCACTGTCAGAAGCAAGTGGATTTAAAGCCCAAAATAATGTTATCCTATTTAATCTTGTTATTTTGCGTGGTTAGGGAAAAAACAGACAGAAATTTTTAACTACAGTTAAAACTGCAAAAGTGTGTTCCTTTATCTGAAGTTTTAGAAATCAAAACTTGTTACCAGTTGAACATTAAAGGAGCGGCCTTTATTATGTCAAATCCTCTAATTGCAATTTGTTATAAAAGAATATGTACTAGGATAAAAGTGCAAGCACCATACATACTTTTTTAGCTGGAAAACTTTGATTGAGAGGAACAAGAAATCACATCTAATCTTTAAACCCAATAGCTGTAGGAACAATACCATGCTTATCTATAAGCTTATATATGAATATCCATGAACAGGTAGGACAACTTTTCAGTTCAATCCCTATTCTAATGCATGTATTTAAGATAAGAGCAATTAGCATTGCAAGGAGATGCCCCAGTTCGGTAGAATCAGGTACATCTCACAGTAAGTAATCTGAGCAAACCAGATTAGTTTTTCCATGTCCTCACAAGGTATGTATGTGTAGGTGGAAAAGAGAAGACGACGACTCTATCCCACACATTCACCTAATGCTGTACTCTGGACTGCACTGGGAACCCAAGAGATAGGTCATCTAAAAGACACCACAGTAACAGTAATGTAAAGCATCATCTTGTGAGAACAGACCACTTCTAAATCATTCTAATAAAAAAAAACTGTACTCCGAATATTTGTTCATCTACTATATATGGACTACAGATGGTTATTTTTGTGAACAGTATTTTCTCTCTTCTAATACAGCTAGCTATTGTAGTCCAATATTTATAAAATCTTATTACTCTATTTCCCAACATTCGCTGAGGAATAACTTGTCCTTTTACAGTTTTACAACTCGAAACTTAAAGAGAAGGAACATAACTTCCTAAAATTAGAGGCAGAATTTAAAAGGATAAATCCGTAATAGCAATCATCACTCAGAGCCTCACAGCTGGGTGCACTGTATTCATTAACAAAATGGGAGAGAAGAAAATGATCTTAACAGAAAATTCTCAGAAAGTTCCTTGTGGCTAATTAGTCAGCAATCACTGTAGCAAAATTATAAGCATGTGCCCTTGACCTGCCTGTAGCTGTTGAGCTATAACCAGCAGCTTACTATTTTTTTCCCCAGCAGATGGTAGATGAGCTTCTATTTGGAAATCAACCAGTTAAAAATTATCTTCCCCAATAGTGCTTAAATGGAAGATGGAAGAAATTTTTGACACATCAATAAATTAGAGGAATTTTCCCCAGAAGAGGTCTATCAGTGTAAATGCTTTACAGTTCAGAGTTACTGTGCTGGCTCTGTTGAGTACAGAAATCAATAGAAAACGTTTTAACAAATTATCATTCCTCCACATTATGCTTGGACCAGTACGTACCATAAAAACAAAACAAAACAAAATCCACTGTAAACAAAAGCCAGGAGAGTGAAGATGACCTTCTGTAGCATAATATTAATGCAAGGACAGTAGGTTGAAAAAAGTGACACCATGGGACCTGCCTAGAGTCAAGATGCTGAAGATATAGCCTAACACAAACTTGAAAACAAAGGAACCGGTATTAACAGAGGTGTCTCAGGGCAGAAGAACTGGGCTGTGGTTTACCATCTTACCTTCTTGGTGACGTGCTGAGGATGTGCCCATATCACAAAGGCCCTTAAGAACCAAAGTAGACTCTGGAACATGGAAAACATGACAACTCTCATCTCCACGTCACAGCTACAGCTAAACATCCAAGTCATCCTACAAAAGCTAGCAAGCGATGAATTCAAATTTGTCACATGATGTATGCTAATAAGACTTCAGCTTTTGTTTAGCACCGCTAGACAAAAAGAACGAACTTAGATGCAAGATTTGCTTCTCCTAAATGTGTTTTAAACCACGTGCAAATAAACACCACACATTGGTACACACAAAATGTTTTCTTAGAAACTTTGTCAGTGCTTAGTTCAATATATTTTCATTGTCTTTAAAGAAACTGGATGTCTCCACTGGATTCTTCAACTATGCCACATGCAAGTAAAGCAGAAAGATCTACTTTTACTTGCAGTCAAGACAGATTTAAAAGGCAAGAAAACTGATTTAAAACACCTTTTAAAAGTTACTGATGCTAGCCTGTGATAATGCATTACAGACTAATTTTATTTTGTTTGTTGTGTACTTCTTAAGTGATTTTCCTAGAGAGAAGTTGATTCAGATCAGCAAGAAACCCCTAAGACCTATCAGCCACCAGCTGATCTGCAATTAAATGCAGCTTTTAAATTACATTAGAGAGGGCACTATAAACACTTAAGAAACTACTTAGGTTAGCATACATTTCTTCCTTTTCCTAACTTCCATATTCGATTTTAGAACAGCAACTGATACTCAAATTTACTTGGACCATTAACTTTTTACCTATATTTTCTTATAATCTGCATTTTAATGAAAGTTATAATCATATATGTGTAAGGTTTTAAAAACCAAATTTAAAACGCTATTGAACTTCAGAAATACAGAAGCAAATAAACCACTTCTTCCATTTAGGAAATTAAAGATTTACTAAAACTGAGACTACATCAACAGCAAGTAATCCATAGTTATCAATTTGAAATAGTTTGTGTTTCATCTTATTATTAAGCGTACCTTTTGAAAATTAAGAATTGGAAAATCTCACCCCCTAATCAATACCATTTATCTGTAAGATTAAAAAAAACCCAAACATTCTGCATTTACATTTCTTAAAGGCTTATCAGCTTTTTTAATTGTTTTCTCTAGACTCAAACTAAGCAACATAATAAGAAGAGAACAAAACATTCCTCTTGCACCTCAGAAGGGGTTACTGATCTTAAAAGCAGATTTATAATTTTTGCAAGCTTGTTACTTGTAGTCAGCTAATGGCTTCACTTCCAGCAGTGGTCTGACTTTTCTTCTGAACTCTGTACCTCATGAATATTTTAGTTTCCGAAATTAATGCAGTATAATATTAGATTTCATTACAGGTTGTCACAAAGACAAATCACAATCTAAATATTTAAAGGAAAAAACTCTTTCAAAATTTAGAAAACTATTTTAAGTCTTCTTTTAAAACCTGTCTCCTTCAGTAAGTACTGTCTTTCACAGTAATATACAATTTTTTTCACTATTCCCAGTTAATCTAGTGTTCATGAGAAGTACTTGAATTAACTAGTGACAGTCTTGCTTGGATGGGAGAGGAAAAAAAAGCACACAGGACGCTCACTACAGACTGGAATTTCTCCCATATTGTCCATCTTCATCCTCAATTAGGGTTAAGTCTTCTTTTCGTTTCATTCTGACAGAGATAATATAATAATATAATTAATAGTAATACTTTTTTTTTCTAAAATCTTCAGATCACACATTCCCACTTTCCAACAAAAAAATCTTTACTGACATTAATCCAGAAAGAACAAACTGCCCTTTCCAAGGACTCAGCTACAGCCAGACACACTGCATTTGATAGAGTGCTACATGTCCTGGTAACAACCAGGAAGAAGGCTGCTTTAGGTCTTTGTAGGATACAGAGAAGGAAGAAAATCCCCTTATTCCCTATCGTTTACAAAAAAAAGTATTTCAGGTTTGTTTCAAGAAACAGAGAAGATACATAATGTGAAAAAATATTTGGTTTAAAATGCAACTCCTCTAATTGAAGACAATTTGCATTCTTTTTATTTTTAACTGGATTCTTTAGCATGAGATCATATTATTATTTTTACCACAGTGGGGTGCATACCATTGTCACAAACTTCACCCAGCTGCAATGCCAACCCCAGCACACTATGCAAGTGTGGTCCTGCCACTCTGTCAGAGCGAAGGAGTTGTACTCCAAGGCTTGCCCCATCCTCCCCAGCATTTGGCAATGCTACAATGACATGCATGTTGCCTATTTTTAAAAGAAATTCATGTTCTCATGGAGGAGGAGACAAAGGAGGAGACAATCTATTTTATAGCTTTATGTTTATTAAAAAAAGTTTACAAATATGCTTTGATCAATGAATGCAGTATTATAACTCCCCAAGGCTACACAGAAAGACCTCAGTAAAAGGGAGAGAGACAGCAGATGCCTGATCCACCCTTGGCTGGGAACAAGCCCCAGGACAAGGTCCAAGCAGAGCCTGGCTCATGACTGACCGTTCCTCTCCCTCAAGGACTTTCTGGGACTGATTTCCTTCTGGCGGCAGTCAGTACTTCTCCTGTATGAGTCTCACCTGAGAGATTAGATGGGCAAAGGCTGTGCAGAGCAAATCTTTTTCCAAAAGCCGTCTCCTAATGGCACTGAGCTGAAGTACAAGTGCGAACAAACCTTGCAGAAAGCCTGGCTGATAAAGCTCTTGTAGCCCTGTGATTACCAGGCATCTGAGCTTCAACCTTCGTGATAAGGTGGAGCCTACCAGCAAAGACAAACCTTTAAGGCTAATATGGCCATATAGCTTTAGAGCAAAAGTTCTGTTATGCTTTCTTAGATTTGGATGTGGGTGGACCCTGCATAAGTCAGACCTCCGTATCCAAGCGTACAGACACAAGTTAGGGCAAGTATAGCCACTTGAACTAAATTAATTTAATATTTTCAGGGTTCTAACTTGTGAACCTGGAATTTATTTATTTATTTACTTATCTTCCCTTCTTTGATCTTTTCTTTTTTTTTTTTTTCTCGTAGGTTACAACTTCAGAAGTCAAATTCAAAACATGCCAGGACACCATTTAACATTACAATCTGTATTTATGATTCAAACAGATACCTTTTTAAAAACAATCCTGAACACAAACTAGCCATCTCCAAGTATGTAAAGATTATTTCAGTGACAAGATTTGCCAAAACCAGCACCCAGATACAGTAAACTTCAGCAACACAGCACAGAGAAGCGATTTCCATGGGCAGTAAGCCGAGAAACATACTGAATTTGGAAATCGCTAGATTTACAAGAGGTGGGAAAAAGGCCGAAACCGATTGGAAAACATTTCTCCCTACTGCACCGAAGAGATAGTTCAGAAAACAGTATCTGCCTGCAGCACATCAATTTTGTAAGCTTGACAAGGCAAGCAGAAGATGCCTCTTTCAAAGTACCCTTCAGTTCAGCAGAAGACAGACAAGAGTAAAGCCTAGTACAGGAAAGCTTCAGCGTGAAAATACTTACTTACATAAAAGACACAAACATAATAAACAATCTCATGGTAAGAAACACAGATCAGAAGGTCATATTCCCAAAATTTAACATCACCATTTAGGAAACCCCCCAGACGTCAGGCTCTCTTCATGGCAGAGAAGTCTCACCCCAGGGCTACAGCTTCCCTGGGCCAGTGACCCAACTCCTCATGCTCAATAGTCTTATTTGTAACAGTTTTCAAATGTTGATTCTTCACCAAACCCAAGCATTTCACATTTGCAAAGTCAAAAGTTGAAGAGAAATGAAAAACCATCTGGTTGATCAGGCACCCCCAGTTATACTCAAGCCAACAAGCAACTGCTGTAGCAGTGAGTCCCACTAAGGCAAAGGAGTTACACAGTCAAGCAACTATATTCTATCCACACCTCTCCCCCTTTTTTTTTTTTAATGGAAACAAGACAGCTTCATAAGCCACTATCAAACAAACAAACAAATAAAAACCCAAAAAAGTCCCCCCAAACCCAAGTACTATACTGAAACACACATTTTGAGCAGGCTTTCACAGAGTATGATAGTTCCCACTTCCCTATTCATTAAAAAAGAAAAATTCCTAGAAAAATATTAATTTTTTTTATATATACATTTTTCATGTGTTCTAAGGCCCTGCTTCACCTTCCCTCCCTCTGTCCATTCCTCCACCTCCTTGATACAAACTACAAAACCGATCTTTTCCTTCAGCCATTCCTTCCTGCGCCTTCAACAGGATGGAAAGGCAGGAAGGGTAATGTTCATAATACACAGTGCAAGAAAAAAATTATTATTCCAGAAAGTTAATTTGA
>NW_009603634.1:25629-25973 GCF_000690535.1 Cariama cristata
GACACTGGATGTAACTGGAAGCTAATGGACACAGTTCTAAGATTATACACATAATATGCTGTATTAAGAACTTCTTACCTAGACAAAGGAGTTATTCAGAAATAGAAATTAGAGTGCCAGTAGATTTCTCCAGCTAAAAAAAAACCCATTTTCACTTTAAAACCTCTGCTCTACATAATTGTTCAGAGGGCTTCATCTTCAGCACAACATTGCTTAAAGAAAAATGCATATGAACTTGCATATCATTCATATCTAATGCCTTGCCAACCCACACTTTCTTTTTACTATCTAATTATCATGTGGGAGCCTGTCAAAAGTGTCAAAAGCTTTTTTTTTTTTAAAGC
>NW_009603634.1:26009-39717 GCF_000690535.1 Cariama cristata
AAGAGAGATGAAAAATTCTGAAAGACCTAGTCACTTTAACAACGCTCATTTGTTTCCCAAGATTTGTGGTGACAAAAGGTTGGTAGAACCCCCTAGACTTCACCGCACTCTGCACCTGCCACTTTGAGGAGCCTTGAAGGACTGAGCTTATTTGACTGCCTCACATTTCCACTCCCACAGCTGTGGAAGTGGGAATTCAGCTCATACAGATTGCAACATATGATAACCGAGGTTTAGTATGCAGCTCTTAACCATAGAAGGACAGGTAACAGGGACTCTAAGAACAACAACATGCCAATTTTTCCCGGTCGTAACTGGAAAAAACAGGAAAGATTTCACAACCATGCAAGTTGCTGACTTGTCAAGGGAGTCACAGAATTGCTGTTTCCTGCACAGAATGATTTTAAATTTTTATACAGGTCTAACATTTAATTTTAGTACAACAAATGCTTATGTACAAAGAGAAACAGAATAAATACCCATGCATCAGAAGAAACAGTATTACAATAAACTTCAAGTAAAAACAGATAATTTACACTATTGTTTAAGATAAATTAAGTTTGTACTAAAGAAACTTACTACTACATTTACAGTAATGATAAAGCTTCTGCAGGGCACAGAAGTCATGACAACAAAGACAGTTATTTTTCCTTGGCTTACAAAATGAGGTTTCACTCCGTTGAACATCACGGATCAGTAAGGACTGATTAAACAACCGACTAAGCTGCCTCACTCTACCCGGAACCAAATGGTTCAAATTAATGAAATAAACTAAGGTCTGAACAACATCGGTGCCTCGGCAGAGCACCATGGGGCACGCTCCCCTTGTTACACAGGGTTTGCGCCCTAGACTACAGCTGAAATCGCACCCCAAGGTCTCTGCAGCAGACAAACCCAGACGGCCTGGTAAACTGAGCAATGGGTGCCTAACACTAATGGTTTTTAAATCACTGTATATATTTTAGCCAATACTAAATCTAGTAATCTTAGTTAATACTAACCTGTGTAGTGCAGGAAGTGCTCTATGCCACAGCTGGGAACACCCAAACACAAAGACCTTCACCCTGCCACAGATGTTTGAAAAAGTTTTTTCTCCCTGCTGTATTTGTCCTACTTCTAATCCACTCCCTCAAGACACCTCTTTTTAAGGGAGCCAGACTGGAGAAAGTTAGAAATAGCCAGGAGAAGGTGGCTATATGTATTTTACCCTTGGAGGAAGTACATGAGCAGTGCTGAGACAGCATCTGAAGAGCCTTGTAGGAAAGGTGAAGGCAGAGAGGTTTTTCCCCATGCTTGCTGTTCGGGATACAGACTGCCATGGACTTTGCAAATATTTGCTTGCTGAGCTGAGTATGGGACTGGCAGACACCACGTAGAACCAGAATTACAAAGATCCAAAAGCTTGTGTTGTTTTCCCAAATATCTTTCCTCACCTTCTCTGGTACTTGTCAGTGTTCCATGGAGCATCATCTAAGAAAACTAGGCTGTAACAAAGTATCTCCCCCTTGAATCTCACATTTCACTTCTGAAATGGATTAACCAGTTCCTAACGCTAGATATTAAAACTCTGACAAAAACATATGTGGTTTTCCCCACCATTGACTTTAGCGATTGTTCCAAATTAAAACCAAACCACAAAAGATATATGGTCTTTGCAATTCTATAACTTTAAGGTCTTCACTAAAAGTCAGCCGTTTCACTTATTCTTGTGTTAAAATATCTACATGCTGGAAAGAAAGAAAATGTCAAAAGCATGAACTTTATTATCCTTCTCCCTGCCTCCAGAGAGGCTTCAGCCAGGCAGCAGCTACTTCAAAGCTTCGTATCACACATGCCTAGAGACTTAAACTAAGAGAAGCAACTGCCAAATTCAGGAGGCAGTAAAAGGCTTACATTTAGAGGGCTCCCCAAGGCTAATCATTTTTTAAAATTAAAAATTCAAACATAAAAACTAGAAAGGAGGAAAACCCCTGAAATTACATGCTCCTGGAATAATATGCACACAAATGTCTCGTAACCTTCTGAGTCACAGCTACCAGGGTTCATAACTCAGCATCGACCAAATGGTTTCTGGGCTTCGCAAAATTCTACAGAGCCTTGCAGGAATCACTGGAGCTGTTTTAGGCTTACTTCAACTTTTTGGAAGCAAAGAAGAGTAAACAAACAGGATACACAACTCCTCTCTCCAGTGCAAGGCTCTTAATCCAGGCCTTCCTACACAGGACCACTGAAGATGACTGCTAGAGTATTTTTGTTTAAATTCCCCAACACAGAGAGATCTTGTGGATCTTGCTCTTCCCCTTAGAATAAGTCTGCTGTAATCAAAAGAAATGCTGCAGCTGCAGTTAGTCAGACTTGATTCTGAGAAGAGAGTGGCAGCATCACACTGATCATGTTTATTATTGATTAATTCTGGTTTTAGGGTATGCCTTTTCCTGCAAAGTTGTAGCATAATCTGATCAACATGCCTTGAAACCAGTATGTTCCCAAGAAGCCAATATAAGAAAGGAGGAGGCTGCCCAGAGAGGTTGTGGAGTCTCCTTCTCTGGAGATATTCAAAACCCGCCTCGGGCACGACCCTGTGCAACTTGCTGTAGGTGAACCTGCTTTGGCAGGGGGGCTGGACGGGATGATCTCCAGAGGTCCCTTTCAACTCCAGCCATTCCATGATTCTATGAAAGAAGAGATCATTGTTCTTCTGACAGAAATTTTACTTCTCTCTCAAAAGTACAAGGGAAAATTCTAAGAAATACATAGTTACAAAGTTTTAAAGTGCAAGAAAAAAAGTAGATGAAATGCAATTAGGAATTAAAATTCCTGTGTATAAAAACATTGTAACTACACCTGTGCACCTGGGGCTAACTTACGATTTTTTTTTAAATCAAACATGATGTCATATTCTGCAAAGAACATAAGAAGAATTACAAAAAATACTGCGATTCATAGCTTCCCGGGGGGGGGAACACAACAAAATAAACCCCCAACAAAACTCACACGGACACACATGAAAGCAACCACAAAAGCTAAACATTCACCAAAGAAATGCAGGAATCTCAGTGCTAAAAAATTTATGTTAGTACAGTCTGCTTAGAATGGGCAACTGGATTGAAAATGAAATTTATGATGCCTATCTAATTTTCCACCTCTATGAACTTTTAATTCAATTATAAATCATATTCGTAGCAGTCAAAAAGTACTTTTCCTTGTTATTACAGTCTTCTAGTGGCTGGCTGCCCCTCCTCTGTATTGCCTTACACATTGTTTTAAAACTTTGCCTACCACCACTATGCCTGGTACAATAGAGAAAAAAGGGGATCACTTCTACCTGCTACAATACAAGCCAGATGGGTATCACTTCTCACTTGGATTAATTTATTGATGCCATGAAACACATGGTGCCACAAGCAGCTGCAATGACAAAAGCAAGGGTCCAGTTCACAACAACCAATCTAGAAGCCCCCAGTCTGCCTGCAGCACCCACTACTCCTGCTGCCTCTGGAAGCTGATTTAATTCTCCAACCTGGCAGAAAACTAACGCAGTAAAAGCAAAGTACCACACACAAACACTGCATAGATTTTGTTTTTTCTGTTGGGTTAGCATGTTAAATTAACTCTGACAAATTAGCCTGCCAAGTGTTGAGTGGGTAAAACCACAGAGAGCAAGAGAGGGAAGGGGAAACAAGACCTTCCTGCCTAGCAGCCACATGGTGTATGTTAGCTTACCTGCCCGAGTTATTTCAGCCTGAAAACGTGGGCGGATGGCTGGGCGGGCAGCGGGTGTCAGGTTTGCCCCCAGGACCAGAATCCACTTAACCTCAGTCTCCTGAATTTTATACTACCATCTTCCAGCTCCCACAGCTCTCTGGTTTGCTAACCCTTACTCCTAAGAAACACCCTCTTACTGCGTAACATCTGAAGGACCATGCGTATCATCTTTAACATCCCTTACTCAGTCTCCCCCATCCGTGTTACTTTCTATTCTTTCATTTAATTGAAAAATTTGAAATGTTATCACATAGTGTAACTCATCTTCAAAGTCAGTAGTTAGATTATTTTATTACATCAATATGCATCAGAAACAAGGTAAATTTTATGAAAATAAGCAGATAAAAGCAGAAAGGGTTCTTTCAATTCAGCTTTGCCCTGGAGGGAGGGGTGGGATTAAAAAGTGGTAGGTTGCTCTGGTATTGACTCCCCATGTTTAAATAAATTTTAGAAATAAGCATATCAATCACCAAGGGGTATTTCTTCACGTAAGAGGTTAGGGTCCCAGCAAGAGTATCCTACCTAGGAATGACAGCTACAGAATGGAATCTTTCAAATAACTTACACATAAGACAATGCTGGAATAAACTACACTACTTTGTTTACTGCTGTAGAGTTTCACCTTAATCCTTTACAACCGCGAACTACATAAAAAAATGAGTAGATACAGCTATATTGCTCTTGGGAGACCACACCAACAATCATATTTTCCAAATTCCATGAATTTTAGTTATAAAGCATTCACTTAATACAACAGCAAACATTTTTCAATTCCATAGCTGAACATTTAATCCCACGACTCAGTTTCTTGACTGTTTCCAAAAACTGAAACAAAGCATCCAGGTTATAAAAGAAAGTTGAAATACAGTTCAGATAACTAATGGTTTAATTCAGCTATAAATTTGTTCTGAAAGACTACTGGTGTGATAGTCAGAAACATTTTTTTCAGACTTGTGCAGATAACACGCTTATTCTGTCTTTCAAATAATAGACTGTCAAATGTAGCAAAAAAAAAAAAATAAATCTAAGCAAAACCCACCATACAGTAATAAATCTTACCGGGGGGGAATCCCATAACCAAAAACCTTACTTTGTATCCTGATTATTCAGCTTTAAAAACAGAGGTGGAAATACTGAGCTATTAAATAATAAAAAAGCCAGGTAAACTGCTATACCCATATCCCCCCCTTGCCACCTTTAACATGACTGGGCTTAGATCTTTCAATAAAACAGAACTTTTGTAAATGTAAAGCCTTTATTTTAGTTCTGTCCACTCGATTAAACTTTGCTCAAAAGAAGTCAAGGGTTTTTAATTTTCACTTCTGAACATGATCAGTGCCCATAAGGAGCTTTTTGATAAACAAACCATTGATAAATCTTTGGATCTATGCAAGTGCTCAAGCCCCACACAAGTCCTACGGTCCCTTGTTCACGATATTAAGAATCTCTTCTCAAGAAAAACAGTGGAACAACAAGTAAGCAACTTTTCAGGCGTAGTGTAACAACCATATTTCTTCCCAAATTAGAAAGAATGATGGTAAGAGACTAGAGGCTGCGAGACATCTCTCAAAGACAACGACAGTACAACTGCCCCAGCTCTTGCTGCCACAGCAGCACTGCCAACTAACTTTGATAACCACTGGCTCCCTATACACATTTCAGTTTGGACACGGAGGGTACTCATGCCATGACCATCACCACACACCCCTCCTTGGTTCACGTCGTGGCCAAGCCTTGGAAGCGCACACCAGCATCGCACCAGGAACACTCGAGTGCAGATGTGTGTTTGGCAGACAGCATCAGACTAGAGCTAGTCCCCCGTAAATGCAGAGATGTACGGATGCCGGAGTCCTCATCAAAACTGGTTTGCTTTACAGATTTCTTCCTCTTGTCCCACATTTCCTGCTAATGCAGACCTAGTGCTAAAACACAGCATCTCGGAGCTAGCGCATCTTACATACACCTCTTTTAAAGTATTCTGCCCTTCAGCTGCAGACCCTGCAGCATTCCATTTGAGAAAAGGTTTACCTGTATGCCACTGGTAGCTGATCCCAGCCTGCACATCTGCCAGACCACACACCAGAACCCCAAATTTTAAAAATGGAACTTTTCTCACTTCTCAGTAGAGGAAGGCCTCAAGCCTTGCAAAACATATACATGCTTAACTTAAAAATTATATGTATAAAATCTTTTGTCCCAAAGGATCCCTAATTAGTTCATTAAAACATCTGAACACAGAGGAAATTACTTATTTCCAAACTGAAATACAGCCACCACAGGGATCTCACAGACACAGACGCACACACATGCTGTCTAGCATAAAAGAGAGAAAAACAAAAAACCTACCCTCACATCTCCCTCCATGCATGGCATTACACAGAGTTAGCTAAATTACAGTGATGTATATTTTTTACTATGAGAGCCAAAATTTCTAAGAATCCTCATTTTCTTAGACTCGACTGGAGTTTGTCGTGAGCGTTTTCAGAGTTGGAAATTGCAGTGCTACTGAAGTCCACAGCCAAACTCCTATCAGCTGCACAGCATCAGGATTTCATCTCTTACCGCAGATCACATCAGTAATTGCTTACTGTGTTACACTGAGCTATTTTAAATATGCTTTATATCCATGCGTCATATAATCCATGGACATGAACTCCTTAAATTCAATTTTAAAATTCAATTCAAACTTCATTTTTAAGTTCACAGTTCGGAACCTAAAAAAGATGGCCTGATTTTTCAGATCACTTGAGCATAGTCCTGGCTGTCACTGTCCTATTATTTTGGCCTATATTTGGAAGATGTAAAGCAAAAAGGCAGAAGTTCAGACACTGGTTCGAATAAAGACTGCCCTGAGTCTCAGGATATGCTAATGCCTGTCAGGTTTTTATCACTTTGGATAAAGACCTCATTGCCCTCTGCGGCCCAGCCAGCCTCGCCAGACCACCCATCTAGCCGCAGACCTTGCTCACCTCCAAGAAGCCATCCTCTGCTGGCATGCAATTCATCAAACACTGAGCGGTAGGGCCATGACATGTAACACATTAAGCCTTAGGTGCTTACTTCAGGGTTTGAAGGAGGACCCACCTGCCAGGACCCTGCAAGCTGTTTAAGGCAACATCTCCATTCGGGAGATGAAAGGATGAGTTCTAGGCAGCAATAGGTCTATGTAAAACAGTTTGGGAAATGCTGGACAGGGAAGGAGAAAGGAAGCAACAGAGTGGTAACTGGTTTTAGTAAACATAAAATAAATATGAAACTATCTGTCTGTCGGCATCTTTCTCAGGTTTTAGGATGATCATTTTCTGTGCCCCCAAAGGAGAAAAAATAAAAAGTTGCTCCTAAAGCCGCTGACTTCAGGTTGCAAACACCTTCCACAGCCTCAGAGAAACTCCAGACAACGCTGCCCAGTCATCCCCACTTGGGTGTACAGTAGCTGCAGTGGGAAATCTTAAAAGCTGTTTCTGTTTGTTGTGTTTTTCAACAAGTTGTAAGAAAAAGAAACATCTAGTTTTCATGAAATGCAAGTTCTTTACAAAGTTTTCATTAAAAAATATTCTCCTTTACTAGCTTGAAACAATGACTGTTTCTCTATCTTTTCTATTTACATACTGAAATGTGCTCATCTATTCTGTACCTTAGGAATCTCACACTTTAAAGCTGAGCTTAGGCTCCCATTCACACACAATTCTCAGATGACTACAAGCCAGTAGCTGGGTTTCATATATTGACCTGCAACAGATTATAGAAGCTATACTTAAAACCAGAAAATATTTCTTCTTTCCTGTTTGCAGGAAACTTACGTAAGTTTCCAATCAAATACAGGGTCTATGCCATTAAGAAATGCAAACTGCTTTCATCACAATGAGATGTTTATTTCAGATTTTAAATCCAAAAAGATAATTGGTTTCTACATTCCATGGTATCTATAAACACTGCTAGAGACCTCCAATACTAGTTTTCAAATTAGTATATTGTATTTCTTCAATAATAAGTCATTTCAAAGCAAGACAAGAAAATGATGGACCACGTCAGATTTTACTCTTTGGAAGTAATGAAGTGTGGACAATCTCACTTAATTACTTTCCAAAGAATTAATTTAGTGAAATCATGTTAACATATCATTATCCTCACCCCATCTCCCCAAAAAACCTCAGGGAGCTACTTCCACATTTTAATTATGTAATGGACGAACATTTTAAATTGTGTTTCATGGAAGAAAAACATCATCCAGAGTTCCTCTGCACTCACTCTAAGCTTTCACAACTCCTTATGGTTGCCCAATTAGTGTCATTTGCGAGCAGCAAGCACCCCACAAAAAATGTAGTCATTATACTGTTTCACTCAACCTTCCTACTTATTCTCTCACATCTTCCTCAAGATTTTAACGATCAAAAGACAGGTTCTTCATTACAGCTTCACAAAATTTCTCCTGACAAAATAACTGCAGGATCAACTTAAAAATCTTCATCTTAAATTTCTAAGGAAAGGAGAAACAGGAGGGAAGTCAGGATAAAACCTATTAAAATGTATGTCACTGACTGGCATACTCCCTCATTGCCTCCTCACATGTTCACTTTTCCATAATATACTTCTAATATAATTTTAGTCCTTATTTGAATTGTTTGCATGAGGTTTAAGCTTCAATAAAAGAATCTGCTATTCTTAATTAGAACTTAAAACACATATTTTATCAGCCCTGCAAAGTACTATTAAATTTTTTAAAAACTCCTTGAAAATCAGATAAAGCATGTTTTTCTGCTGAGAGCCCAATGCTTTAATTTGCAATTCTGTATGTTGTTTTATTCATTATAAACTACTTCATACTTGTAGTTTCTCTCTATACTGCTAACACCGACACAGATTCTCTACTGAGGTTTAACTATCACCAAAGGATTCTCTCATGACTGGTCTACATTTTCATTTGTTTTTAAAAGCTTAGATAAAAATAAAAATAAAAAAAAAAGGAAAAAAAATTAAATTCGAGGAACTACAATTAAGTCTATCCATGACTAAAACAAGCTTTAATAATTCATGCTTTGGAAATACATAGCTAATTAAAGGGCAACAAATTCATTTTACTTATATAGTATCCTATTAAAAATAATAGTTTGAGCTTTAATAAGTTAACAATATATATTGTGAAAGTGTCCATTACGTCAAGTTATTTTTATTTCATAGTGTACTGATTTATTCTGCATTCAATTACTGCACATACAAAAAAAAAAATGTGTTTCTGTATGCCACCCCTCCCTTTTATTCCAGGATAGAAGAAAATAAGTTCTAGAAGCAAGTTGATCAAAAAAAGAACCCCTCAACTTATGTTCTATATCGCTCCAAAATGTGCAAAACAGATACTTACTGTAGAGTCCAATCCAGCATTACTATTAAGAGTTTGATTGTAAGAGCCAGAACAAATCTCAATTAAAGAAAAAATAAGAAAACGCTGTCCAAGCAATTCTGGGTAATAAAATCTTCTACTGTGCTACAAAACTGATAGAAGCTTCACATAGAGTATCTCCTCCACTCCCAAGTTCAAAACATGCTGCTGTCCTGGAGAGAACAGGTCTAAAGAAGAAACATGAGAAAGCCTGGTTTGCCTGTCTGTCTCTGTTGTTATAGGCTTTTGAGAAAAACAACAAACATGAGTAATGCTATTAACATGTTTGCAACATCTTTTTGAATGTGCTTGCAACATCTTTTCATACACACAGTGTGTGAATCTGCCCAGCGAGAACAAAATTAAATCCAATTTCACTTTGCATTATTCCTAGGAAGTGATCACAGTAAAACAAATTACAGTCTCTTCCAACCCTTGACAGATTTGAACTGGTGACCTGAAAGCTGTAAGGTTCAACTTACCATTGTTCCTTCCCTAATCTATACTATATTGTGTGATTTTGGTCCAGCTGTAGGAAGAGGGTAACTGGCTGTATTTTGGAAGGTTAGGGAGAGGAAGCGTGAGAGTCAAATGGGAATGAAGAGCCAACCGCCAGAATAATACTGTCCATATAGGTTTCCTGTTTGTGGCGTTCACTTCCTCATTAACAGGGCATCGCTCCACTTGTAGATAAATAAGTCAGAGAGAAAATGTACACACATTTGACTTATTTTCGGGAATGGTGGATAATTACAGAAGCAGAATATTCAAACTGGAAATAAACTGACCAAAACTAGTTTGTGAACTGATTAACACAATTTACTTTTCATGACTTTTTTTTTTTTTAATAAATGTTAATATAGTTGGTATCACTTCAAAATTTTCTCGAACTCTAAATTTTTCTACTAGCAATTACACTTCAGATAATCAGTTAAACAGAACTGTAATTAATATTATGGAATCCCTTGCCAAAGGAATCAATTTCATTAAGAAAGAACTTGTTTTACATTTTTTTTTACTGCTTTACCCAGATACTCTAAATTTGAACTTACAAGGCATCCGTGGTTGCAGAAATGGTCATTTGATAGCTACAATCTTCCCACTAGCCGAGTGAAGGATATTAAAAGATGCTACAAGTTGTTAATGAATCAAGGATAAATTCTTGCCTCCTTCTCTAAGTCCACACAGGTATTTTGCAGAGCACAAGAATCACAGATTTCACTCTTTGCATTCCACATGCCTAATAATCCTGCCCACAGCCATTAGTGTGGTGAAGGCCATGCTTATTAGGTCATTTTTACAGCTATAAATGGGTAGGGAATTGTGGTCAGAGGACCCATGAACCTCTGCCCACATGCTACATGCCTCCCCAGCCTGCCTATAATCACTACTGATCACTCTTGCAGCACAATAAATCAGCTGGAGGCGAGACGAACACTGTCAGCTATTCCAGTATGTGCCTTGTTCTGCAGAGTTTCATGTCCAGTACAGTCCTCTCCATCAGTTTTTAAGCAGACACTAAAAATCTCAAGATTATCTTGCTTATCAGTATTCTACCACTTTTACCTTCACCTTAAATAGGACGCTATTAACACCTTGATTGACTGTAGATAAACATAATGGCTATATACCTAAGAAGTACATAAAAGTTACATCAATACCACGGAAGATATCTATAACCAGGCACAGTTAATATTATCCAAGCTTTACTTTTCAACATGCAAAATAAACCAACAGTGTTCTTCGTTACCTAGAAAGTGAGATGTAAGTTGACAACTGTCCTTAGATAGGCATTAAGAGGACTTATTTTAGTGTCTTTCTTAAAAGTAAACAAACAAACAGAATAGGCAGAGCAACTAGGAAGACATTTTGTGCATCTGAAGAGACCGTCCTCTGAAAATCAAGAGGAAGATTTCAAACAAGTGCAATAAACTCCTCAAAAGTAGGTATGTACTTTGCTCTGAGTTTACAACTAATGAAGAGAAGAGTGAAATAAGTTGCCTAAAATCTCATCCCAAGATTGTCTTTCTTGCTTTGATGCTATCTCAGACTGACACTTGCGTTCATTAACACGTTTCTCAAACACCAACCCTACCCTTACTGTTCTGTAAAACAGATGAAGAAAGTAGATGTCTTTGAACTAGCTGTGCTAAATATTTGCCCTAGATTTTAGACATGCAGCTCAAAACGAACATATTTTCCTCACTTCTTTATTCTCTCCCTTCCTTCTCCATTTATTGTATTTTTTACACATCGCAAGCCATGAAAATATGCTACTAAACAATCACGCAGACTAGATCTACACATGAGTAGAGAGGTGGGGGGAAAGACCAGAATTCTCCTCCTGAACCCAGGGCCCCTTCTAGAGAGAAAGTGAGGCTTGGAGTAAGTTTGCCCTTGTATTACTCCTTTCCTGTCTGACCATGTCCTCCAACAGCCAAGATCCTGCTCCCTCATCCCCATCACAACCTCCTGCACACCACTGCTCCCTTCCTCCTCCCCATCCCCTCTGTGGCTGCCACCTGCCCTGAGCAGGGAGAAGGGACTGGGAAGTGGGAGAAGCTGCAGCCGTCCTTAGGCCCAGGCCAGAGCTCAGTTGCTACCCTACAGGTGATCCACAGTTATTTTTACAGGAGCACAGGCTCTGTATCCTGATCTTTCCAAACACAGTATGTACAGGCAGCACATATTTATAATTTCTTCAGTTTGAGACCATCAGAAAATTCCATCATGTCTTTACTTGTAAAATTAAAATTAATCCTTTCTTCTTTACGGTTGGACTTGATGATCTTTGAGGTCTCTTCCAACCATAATGGTTCTATGATTCTATGTTCAGAACAGAAAACATTACAGCATACAGCAATGATCACTTCGAGTGCTTACCAGCCATTTCTGTATTTCACCTTCTGTTAAAAATCACATTTTCCTTCACATCTCCACCACGTGCTTGCTCTGTTTCGTACTTCTTTATGACTGCCCTACTCCCAACTTCACATCGTCTTTAATACCACCCATTATACTTGCAAGAGTAAAGCAATTTTCTCTTCCTCTTTCAACCTCAAAACCCTCACTGGCATTCTCTATCTGTATTTTTTCCTCATGGGTCATGCGTGTCTGTGTGAAATATCTGATCACCTCAAGGCAGTACTCAAAGGCCTGATTCTCTTGTTCTTCCTCATCTCATCTAATACAGTCTCACTGAAGGCTAACTCATAAAAGGAAAGGCTTCTGAATTCAACCATTTTCTTTTATAAACACAGAGTAATACAAGTTTGTAACAGCCCTTGAGCTCACTGTCTGCAATGAGAAGACAGCTAGGCAAGCGATCTCTTCAGTAACGCATTCTAGAACATAATACTTAGGGATTAACTAAGATTTTAAAACCTATGTACAGCGTAAATACATACATCTTATTTCTATCACGTATAATAGGTGCTCAGAGTTACAAAATGAACATGAGTGGCAGTTCTCAGAAACAAGCTACTCTGCTTATTCAAACTATTCAGAAAGTGCTGCTACTCCTACTGCTCCCACATGCACACCACTATCATGAATACTGTAAAAGCAAAGCCCAGGGATTTTGGTAGGAAGACAGCTTGATTATAAATGGGTTACAGTACAAACTTTGAAATACACTGCTGTATGCTTTCTTTTTAAAAATGCTTACAATTAAATATTTATTAAGTTTAGGCAAAACAGGCATCCGCTATTAGCGTACAGTCCCTGTACATAGTCACAGTTTTCTGTCCTGAAGAGCTCTGAGAATAGGGTGTCAACACACAATGCATAACCCACACATGTGACTCGTCATGCCCTGAAAAACGGCTCCCAAAATCTCAAGGTCGACACGTATGAGAGTTTTCTGCTAACTTGTCCCTTCCTTCCACCACACCACAAAGAAAATCACGTAAAATTTATCATCTCTATTTCTTCCACGAGAAGAGGCAGCTATGTTTGATGCAGTCGCTGTCATGAAGCAATTTAATATGAATCTGACTCCAGCTGTTCAGACAGCCACAGAAAGCCAGACTGCTACTAAAATCTGGAGGAATAAAAGATCCACAAATCAATTTTCAATGAAATACGAGATTATGAATGCTCACAATTTTGCTGCTAGAAAGCAATAACTAGAATCAAAATAAGGTATTTTGAGCTTAAAGTTTATTGTAAAGAACTCTTTGTAACATTTAGGATACCAGATTTGTTTCCCCCCAAACAACAGTAAACACCAGCTAGTTGAATAATCCCAAATACTATGCAGGCCAATCTCCAAAGACCTCATCTGAGGTAACTGGCAGTTCCTCACCTCCTTCTTCCTTTCTTACAGCCTGTCACTGCAGCCCAGCACCTTCCCTGTCACACTGCCACCCAGGTGACGCCACCACCCCAATAACCCCTACTCTAAAAGATAACAGAAAGAAAAATCAGTAACTGCAGGCCAACTACCTTAACTCCACACAGGCATCGGACACCTAAAAACTGTCCTTCGCTGGTGTGCCGACCCGCTAGGTGGGCTTTCCCGGGAGAGAGGGGAGTGGGGGTCGGGCAGGGGGGCGGAAGGACACC
>NW_009603635.1:0-201 GCF_000690535.1 Cariama cristata
TTGTCTGGGGGACGGTTCCTGGAAGCGATAGCTTTGCTTTTTGTTAGAAACTGTTTCGTGGGTTGTCTGCCTAATGCTGTGCCACATGAAATAAAGAACCCCTGCCTGTTTCTACCAACCACCTTTTGTCTCCGTCTCCTCTCATTTCTTGTTGGTCTTTGTCCGGCTTCTCGACGTAGCACAGCTTAGAAGAGAAACGGT
>NW_009603636.1:0-1905 GCF_000690535.1 Cariama cristata
GACCACCTCGGGGACCACCAGCATCCCTGAGCACCACTACCGGTGCAGTTTCAGTCGGAGTCGTGCCCAGCCGTGGGGATGTCTCGCTCGGGGACCTCCCAGGAGGAGCTGCGCATTGTGGAAGGCCAGGGGCAGGGACGCGACGTGGGGCCCCCTGCGGAAACACCTGCGCAGGTGAGGGGGTGCTGACAAGTGGTTGGGGAGTGGCCCCCAGCCCCGGCATCCAGCCTCCTGCCCCAGGCGTCGAAAGCCCACTGGCCCAGTGCGGGGTGGCTGGCAGACAGCAAGGGGGGAGACCCCCTCCCCCCGTGTTGCTGAGGACCCGTCCCTTCCTGCAGTGACCCCAGAGGACCTTCTCCTGGACAGCCCGGAGAAACCTGCACCCGACGGGCCGCTGGAGACGGCTCTGGACCACCTGAAGCTGGGCAGCATCTTCACTTTCCGCGTGACGGTCCTGCAAGCCTCCAGCATCTCTGCGGAATATGCAGACATCTTCTGCCAGTTCAAGTGAGCTGCTGGTGTCCCCCGGCCCCGCATCTCCCACCATGCTCTGGCCATCGCCTCGGGGCTGGCCGTGAACATCGGGGAGCTCCAGCCCACCCCATCCTGACCCCTTCATGGATGAGGAGGCAAAATCAAGGGCTGCGGGCTGAGCCCACGCTCTTGTCTGGTACCTTGTTTGGTCGCTGGCAAAAGGCAGGGAGAGGCTCCCATCAGTTTGAGGGGAGTCCTGTGCCAGCCCAGGGTGCGGGTGGCAGCCCCAGCGGGAGCAAGTTCTTGTCCTGGTCCTTGCCCTCTCTCCCCTCCCTGCTCCGGCACATCCCTGTCCCACAGCCCCTGAGCCACCTTCCTTCCCTCCACAGCTTCATCCATCGCCACGATGAGGCCTTTTCAACAGAGCCCTTGAAGAACACGGGACGGGGACCACCGCTGGGCTTCTATCATGTCCAAAATGTGCGTACACCTCCCCTGCCCACAATCCCTCACCCCTGCGGCTGTTGGGGTCTCCGCGGGGCCATTAGCTGGATCTTCTTCCCAGGAGAGCAGCTTCCTCCTATGATACAGCTATCCAGCTCAGCCAACCTCATACAAGGTGGATGTGTGGGGGAAAATTCAAAAGCTGCTGCTCTCCACCCAAAAAGGCCGGGATTTCATGGCAGTGGTCTTGGTGGGGAGAGCATCCATGGGGAAGGGGGTGGGTGAGGGATGCAGGGGATCGGACAGGCTTGCAGCCTCCCACCTCCCCAGTGCTGTTGCCGGCTCCATCCCTTTCCCAGCCAAACTGAGCCATCAACGTCTCTTCCTCTTCCAGATCGCCGTGGAGGTGACCAAGTCCTTCATTGAATACATCAAGAGCCAGCCGATTGTATTTGAAGTCTTCGGGCACTACCAGCAGCACCCCTTCCCACCCCTCTGCAAGGACGTCCTGAGGTGGGTGCACCCTGGGCCACCCCCGGGTGCCATGGGGCACCCGGTGCAACCAGCTTCCTGGGGACCCAGAGAAAGGAGGGGAGCAGGCGGTGGGAGGGGGGTGGCCCCAGCATGTAGGTGGGGTTGGCCAGGTTCAGGGGTCCTCGTGGGTGCTTTAACGGAGCCGGTTCTCTCTGCAGCCCGCTGAGGCCATCCCGGCGCCACTTCCCCCGTGTGATGCCACTCTCTAAACCAGGTAGGGGATTTGGCCTCCTGCTCCTCTGCCCTCCTGTGGTCCCTGAGCTGGATGCGGGGTCCCCTTCCCCGAGGGCACCGCAAAATGTACTGTGGGCCACAGCACCTGAAAGCCCTTGGGACCCATTCCTGCAGCATCCAGCTGGTGCAAAGCCCCCCATCTCACCTCCTGCGGGGTGGCAGGGAGGAGGCTACCCACCCTGGATGGCTCAGGTGGACAACAAGCCACACCGTCCCGCA
>NW_009603636.1:1936-3360 GCF_000690535.1 Cariama cristata
GTCCCTGCTGTGCTCTGGCTGCCGAGAGCCGAGTTGCCGGGGTTTGGCTGAGTGAGTGCTGGGGTTTGCTGTCTGGTCCCCGTGCCGGCACCGCAGGAGCCTCCCTCGGACTGTCCCTGAACGGTCCCTGGAGCAGTGCTGCATGGTTTGGGATGCGTCCATGCCAGGACTGCGGGCTCAGGGTGTGCATCAGCCGCACCCTGACACCCCTGCTGCTCTGCGGTGGGCATGGGAAAAGGCCCACCAGTGGTCAGCAAGGTCCCCGGGATGGGGCTGTCCCCCTCTATGCACTCCCTCCTGCCTTGCTGCCGCCTCTGTGTGTCTTCCCGCCGTCCCCGCCGGCTCTGCCCTCACGTGCCTAGCTCCAAAGGTCGGTGCCAAGCTCACCCTTTAAGTTGTCTTTCCAACCCGCTGCAGTGCCTGCGACAAAGCTCAGCACCATGACTCGACCCAGTGCCGGCCCGTGCCAGTGCAAGTACGACCTGATGGTCTTCTTTGAGATCTGTGAGCTGGAGGCCAACGGCGAGTAAGTCCTGCCAGAAAGGGGAGCGGGAAGGAGAGGGCGGCAGCGCGGTGATTTGCCCGGTGCTCGACACCTCTGGGCAGGCTGATAGGGCTCTGTGTCACGCTGTGATCCTCTCTTCCAGCTACATCCCTGCCGTTGTGGACCACTGCGGAGGCATGCCGTGCCACGGGACCTTCCTGCTCCACCAGGTACTCCCTCTCCGAGATGCCGTCCAGGCTTGGGCTCCTGCCGGGAGCTGTGTTAACCGCTGGCCCTTCTCTCTGGCCTCGCGATCTCAGGGCATCCAGAGGAGAATCACTGTCACCTTGGTGCATGAAACGGGGAGCCTCATCCGCTGGAAGGAAGTGCGGGAGTTGGTTGTGGGTAAGCTGAGCCAGGTTGGGTGGGCTGTGAGCAACCCCCAACCCGCCGAGCTCCCAGGCATCCTCTTGGGCTGTTTCTCGAGGCTTTATGCCTCATGTCCCCCACTCACCCCGCAATAGCAAAGCGGCAGCTGCCTGGCAGGTGATACCGGGACACCGCGCAGGCAGGATGCCTCGGTCCTGGCCACTGTGTCCAGGAAGCTGGACCTCTGGCACCGAGCGGCTAAGCGTGGGCAGCTGCTGCCTGTGATGGGGGCACTGCTGGGGGCTGCAGGCAGGTGGACTGCCCTTGTCCCTCGTGGGGAACCCTCACAGAGCCACTGCCTGTCACCTGAGAGGCGTCCCCATGCTGTGCTTGCAGGTCGGATCCGAAACACCCCAGAAGCAGACGAGTCTCTCATCGACCCCAACATCTTGTCCCTGAACATCCTCTCCTCCGGGTACATCCACCCCTCCCAGGACGACCGGTGCGTGCCGCTTCTTCTCTTGCTCTTCCCCTGCTGTAGTGAGGGCTGGTGGCGGGCACGGGGGGGGGG
>NW_009603636.1:3420-4562 GCF_000690535.1 Cariama cristata
GGGCGTCTGCTGAAGGGGGTCTGGGGTTTCAGGCCCGCCAGCCTCCTTCCTCTTCATCCCCGAGGCCTCTCCATGCCGAACTTTGGCACTACAGGGAATTTGGGTGGGGGTCCTGCTCTCCAGCGGTGACTGTGACTGCGTGGCACAGTGAGGCGGTCGGTGCAGGTGCCCGTCGGATGTACTGACCCCATGGCCGGAGGAGACCTGCCACGAAGGGCTATTTGTCCCGTGTCCCATACCTCTGAGATCTCTCTGGCTGGGTCCTGTGGTGGCAGAATGGGGAGCAGTGGGCACGGAGGGCAGAGCTGTCCTCTGCACCAGGGCTGCTGGCAAAACTTGGAGGGGTGCTGGTGGGGATCCCTGGCCAGAATGTGTGCATGCGTGCGGGCAGCTGCAACAAGATGGGGATGGTCGTTGGGCTGTGCGCGCGGCGGTTGCTGGTATAGAAGCATCCCGGTAGGGAGTGGGGACCACTTTTCACTTTGTTTTCTTTGGGGTCACCGCTACCCCAAGGTGACCTGTCCCAAGGCAGGGTGTTTTTGGGGTGGATGACGGGGGTCTGGACAGGAGGTACCCAGGTACACACAATACCCGGGCAGTGGAGCTGAATCATGGGGTCAGGTACGCGTGTGAGTGTCGGACCAGGAGACTTTGGCACAGCCACAGGGCCAACAGAGCAAGGCCAGGTGGGGATGGTTGGGCAAGGAGGGCCCGGCCTGGCAGAGCTGCGGTGGTTTTCGCCAGACTGCTGGGAGCTGGGTGACTGTGGCACCCGTGGGCTCCTGGGGCTACACTGTTTTATGGCCGCTCCTGATCTCGCTGGTTGGTCCCCGGTGCAGCCAGATTGGATCTTCAGCATCTCTAGGGTAGCCTGATGGGACACACACACACACGTGCCTCCTACTCTTGCCTCCCCCTCACAGGTCCTGCAGGGCAAGGGGACCCAGCTCGGGCTGGGGGGACGTTTGGCGTGTGGAGGAGAAGCGGGCAGACGGGTGCCTCCGGCCCAGCCCCGACTGGGGTGCCGCGGGCTGGTGTGCACGCCATATCCATCTCGTAGTGTCTATCCTGTCGAGCCTGCCCCGGGCCGGGCAGGAGGAGAGGAGGGGGCAGCTGGCTTCTTGTGGGATGCCGAGGGGTGC
>NW_009603637.1:0-5587 GCF_000690535.1 Cariama cristata
AGCAAACCGGGAAGGAGAACCGAGCTCGCGGCGTAACAAGTGTGTCCTCGTTACCTTGACCGTGACACCGGGCCTGTGGAGTGAAGCGGGGCACGGCATGCAGCAATGCCTGTCACCCTGCCGGGCCTCGGTACAGCCGCCGGGATCCGTGCTGTCCCAGCAGCCTGACCTCCCGGCAGGCTCATGGCAGCGGCGAGGCGGCTACCCAAAGCCCAAAGGCCCACCCGTTGCTGTGGTGTCTGGCGTGGAGAGGAACGTGGCCGAGACTCGTGTTCAGAAGGCCGCACGATGGGGAAGACAAACATCAGAGCATTGCAGTCTGTGGCAGGCTGAAGTTTCACAGCCCTGGCTGCTGTGGGCCAAGGAGATCTTTCTCCTGCGGATAAGGAAGTGTGTCTTGTAGCACACACTGTCCTCTTGCAGCTGGTTGCAAGTTGGTGTCTGGGACCGGAGGGACATGAAGCATGTGCCTTGGCTGTCTGGTTGCCAGGGCGCCGGGTGGAAGAAGATAAATGGGGCAGAGTACGAAAAGCACTTCAGTGTTTAAACCTTGGTACACCAGGACGTGTACGTGAGGATGTGGTGATTTCCTCCATCAGAGGAGATGCCTGGCCTGTGCCCTGGTGTGTTTTCACAGGAATGAGGAGCTCTCTTCAGTTGTTGGTGTGCTTTCTCCCATCCGGGGGAAGCAGCTTCTGTGTCCCACATGCTGGAGATGATCTCCAGCCAAGCCGATCTGGTTTGCTGGGGCAGGGGGAGACTTGGGTGGGGTTGGAGTGAATGGTAGAGCAACACAACTTTGCAGTTCTGAGCATACCTCTTCACCCCAGCAGAGAAAAGTAAATTGACAGTGGATGCGGTGAAGCTGCACAATGAGCTGCAGTCAGGATCTCTGCGTTTGGAACGGACGAGTGACAGCGCTCAGCTCCGTATGGAGGAGGACGATGCTGTGGAGGACGCCACAGAGAAGTCCTCCGGCACCTTCCTGAGCGGGCTGAGCGACTGCACCAACGTCACCTTTAGCAAGGTGCAGCGCTTCTGGGAATCCAACTCTGCCGCTCACAAAGAGGTATGGGCAGGAGCAGGGGCTGGGGGCGGAGGTCCAGTGGGGATGGCCCCCTAGATGTGAGGCTCAGGGGGCTGACCTGCTCCACTTGCTGCTCGCAGATCTGTGCTGTGCTGGCGGCCGTGACAGAGGTGATCCGCTCACGGGGGGGCAAGGAGAGCGAGACGGAGTACTTTGCTGCACTGGTGAGTGACGATCGTGGGGAGGAGGCATGAGAGGAGCTGCTGTTGGCAGCATGGGTCGGCTCTTGGGACGGTTGGTAGAGGAAGGTACTGTGCTGGTAGCCAAGACCCTAGTGTCCTTCAGCAGAGATGCTGTTGGGCTGCTCCTGGTTTCTCTGCCCAGCTCCCCAAGGGTTGGGTTTTGGGGAAGGGCTGGCCTGGTGTGAACCTCTGCTCCCCGTTGCTCACCTATCCCCTGTTCTCAGATGACCACGCTGGAGGCGGTGGAGTCCCCTGAGTCACTGGCTGCTGTCGCCTACTTGCTTAACCTTGTTCTAAAGCGGTGAGTGGCTGGCAGAGAAGTGGGGAGAACTACCTGGCCCCATCATGGAAGAGGGGCTGGCGCTGTCCCCCCTCCCCAGGCTGGGGAAAGGACCCAGCCAGGTTGGACTGGGGATGTGGTTCCCTGCATGACTGCCACTGGCTGCCCGCTCCTCACCCCACTGACATGCCCCCTTCTCCTGGCAGGGTCCCAAGCCCTGTGCTCATAAAAAAGTTCTCAGATGTGTCGAAAGCCTTCATGGGTATCGTGTCCTCACAGGCCTGCGGCAGCTCCACCTCTGCCCTGCGATGGGTGGGTAGCCAAGAGGCAGCCAGCCATGTCAGCTCTGCCTCGGGGTCTGCCGAGAGCTGGAGTCGAGGCTGCTGCTGTAGAGTGGTGCTCGGTGCTTGGCCTGAGGCCATTGCACTGGGGGGGGTGTCTGTGGGGTGATGCTAACACCCCTGCTGCTCCCTTGTCATAGGTCCTCTCTTGCCTCGCCACACTGCTGCGGAAGCAGGACTTGGCAGCCTGGAGCTACCCTGTCACCCTCCAGGTCTATCATGGCTTGCTGAGCTTCTGCGTTCATACCAAGCCTAAGGTGAGCTCCAGGTGCCGCTGGTGAGGGATGATGCTGCCTTTGGGGCTCATTTCTGGGGCTGGCTGTGCTCCTGGGGTCTATTGCTTCTACCCACCTAGACTTTCCTTCCCCCAGGTGCGGAAAGCGGCACAGCACGGCGTGTGCTCCGTCCTGAGGGGCAGCGAGTTCATGTTTGGAGATGCGGCCCCTGAGCATCACCCTGCGGCACCCTCCACCGCCAAGTTCTGCGTGCAGGAGATCGAAAAAGCTGGAGGTGTGGGGAACTGGAGCAAGGGTTTTGCAGCTGAGTGTGGGGGGGCCCTGTGTCTGTGGGAGAATACGGACTTGAAGGGAAGAAGGAAGAGTGCAGCACCTTGGATTGCTGGGGAGGGTATAAGACACCTCTGGGGCACCAAAGGTGTTTTGGAGGGTCCTCAGCCGTCTGTCTGTTGCTCAGCTCTTCCCAGAAGTCAGGGGGCTGTTCACCCCAGCTCCGTCGGTCAACCCCAGCTCTGTCATGGGCGTTTTGCCTTGGGCAGGGCTTTGCCATGGGATGCCACAGGCTCAGACATTGCTCTGCTCCTGCAGGCACCAAGGAGGCAACCACCACCCTGCATGTCCTCGCCTTGCTGCGGGACCTGCTGCCTTGCTTCCCTGCGGCTGTGGTGAAGACCTGCTGCGAGACCTTGCTCCGAGTCATGACCCTCAGCCACGTGGTGAGTGTCCCTACATCAGGGATGGTGAGGGCAGCCCCTTTCCCCCTCAGCTGCACCCTGAAAGAGCTCGAACCCTCTCGGCTGCCAGCTTGGAGCCTGGAAATGCCGGATGGAAATGAGGAGCCCAGGGCAGCTGGTGCTTGCTGGCCTTTCTGCTGTGAAAGATGGGGCACAGTTGCAGCAGTGCTGGGCTTCCCAAGGCAGAGCCTGCTTTGGGGTAGGGGGACAGTGGGTGCAAAGCAGAGCTGCCCTTTCTTGACACCATGTCCTTCACAGCTGGTGACAGCATGTGCCATGCAAGCCTTCCACAGCCTCTTCAGCGCCCAGGCCAGCGTGGCCTGCCTGCCGGCTGAGCTCAACGCCCAGATCATCACCGTGAGTGTGGGGTGCCAGTGTGGGGAGGGACAGGGCTGGCAGTGCCACGGCACCCACCCACCCACCAACCTTTGCTTCCCCAGGCCCTCTACGACTACGTGCCCAGCACAAGTGACCTGCAGCCACTGCTGACCTGGCTGTCCACAATGGAGCGGGCGCATGTCAATCTGGGCAGGTGCAGGCAGGGGCCACGGCTGGGCAGGGGGAGAGGTGGCCGCTTGGTCTCTCACCTGCCCGGTCTCTCTTCTCCAGGCTGCAGAAGGACCTGTGCTGGGCTCACCTGCCCCGGCTGTTCTCTGCCACCATGAACTGCTTCCTCTCCCCACACTCCCAGGTGGTGGCAGCAGCAGCGCAGACCCTGGAGGTACCACACACAGATCCCTCTCCCCACTTGGCTGCCCTGGACCTCGTGGAGGGCTCTGCCCAAGGGTTTGGGGCTTGCCGGGGAGTGGTGTGCCCCGTTGAGCCTGCCAGGCTGGGGGATCTGTGGTCCACTGCTGTTCCATTTTCCCTGTTTGCCCTTGCAGACCCTCCTGAGTGAGTGCGTCGCTCCCCACATGGAGGACCTGGGCACCGTCTCTGCTTCTGCCCCAGCCCCTGCCGCCTACCTGTGCAAGATGTTCAGGTAAGGAGCGGTGGTGTGGGAGCGGCTATCCCCGTGGGCCCGGCTGAGCTCTGAGCAGCCTCTGCCTGGTCCGTAATGGGGGCTGGTGGTCACCCTGATCACTGCTGGGTCAGAAGCGACCGTCTCCTTTCTCCTCCCCAGATCAGTGGAGGAAGGCCTGACGTACCGTTTCCACGCAGCATGGGACAAGGTGCTGCAGGTGCTGGAAGTCTTTTTTGAGACATGTGGGAAGCAGTGCCACCCCATCATGAGGAAGGTGAGCCAGGCTGGGAGGGCACAGACTCATCCGTGGAGGCAGGTGGAGTGGCTGCGCTGCTGCCTGGGCCGCATTGCCCTCTCCAGCTGTGGAGTGGGGCCATCCTGGTGCCCACTGTCCTGCCCGTGTATGCGTGGTGTTGGGGTTTAACCCCAGCTGGCAGCTAAGTACCATGCAGCCGTTCGCTTACTCCTTCCCCCTCTGCCTCCTGGTGGGATGGGGAGAAGAATCGGGAAAAGGTAAAACCAATGGATTGAGATACAAACAGTTTAATAACTGAAATTTGTAATAATAATAATTAATAAAAAGGAGATAACAAAGAGAGAGGCAGGAATAAAACCTAAAAAAACCAAGTGATATACAATACAATTGCTCACCACCCACTGACCGATGCCCAGCCCGTCCCGGAGCAGTGATAAGTGGCTCCCCGCCCGCTCCCCCAGTTTATATTCTGGGCATGACGTTCTATAGCCTTAGCATGGAATATCCCTTTAGCTAGTTCGGGTCAGCTGTCCTGGCTGTGCTGTCTCCCAGCTTCTTGTGCACCTCCTCGCTGACAGAGCATGAGGAACTGAAAAGTCCTTGACTTAAAGTAAGCACTACTTAGCAACATTTAAAACATTAGTGTGTTATCAACTTTATTATCATACTAAATCCAAAACCACAGCGCTGTACCAGCTACTAGGAAGAAAATTAATTCTATCCTAGCCAAAACCAGGACACGTGAGCAGGGTGTGTGCAGCCCTGGGACTCAGCACGGGGATACGCAGGGCAGTTGTCATCCCTGGGCAGGCATAGTAAGTGACATGTGCCGGACTTGCCTCTGTGGCTCCTCTGTTGACCGTCCTGCCCTGTCCCCACAGTGTCTCCGGTCCCTGTGTGACCTGCGTCTCTCTCCACACTTCCCCTACACCGCCGAAGTGGACCAGGCAGTGGGGGCTGCTGTGAGCACCATGGGCCCTGAGGTGCTGCTGGAAGCCGTGCCTCTGGAGATTGATGGCAAGGAGTGAGTACAGTCATGGGGTAGCAATTTTGCAGCCTTTTTACATTCCTGTTCAGTCCCCGTGCGGTGCTGGAGGTGTTTGGCTCTGCCAAGTCTACCTGTGCCCAGCTTTGGGGCTGGGTGGAGGTGCCCTGTGCCCAGGGCTGATGCCAACAGTGCCCCACGCTCCCCTGACCCGTGCGTTCCTTCCCCAGGGAGACACTGGATTTCCCCCGCAGCTGGCTCCTGCCAGTGCTGCGGGACTATGTGCAGGGCGCACGGCTTGGCTTCTTCACCAGCTACTTCTTGCCCTTGGCGGCCACCCTGAAAAGCAGAGGTGAGGAGGGTGGCACGGTAGCAGTCCCGGTGGGTGCAGTCCTGTGCTCCCAGGAGCCCCAGGGTGCTTCCTGGGACCTCCCTTCCCTCCCCTGGGATGGAGTGGGGCTTCGCCATCTGTGCTACTCTGCTCATCTCCCCCTTCTCTTCTGCAGCCCTGGAGTTTACCCA
>NW_009603637.1:5634-14642 GCF_000690535.1 Cariama cristata
AAAAGTGCCCAGGAGCCCTGCTGTGGCACACCCGTGGTGCCAGGCTAGGGATCAGTGAGTTGGGTGAAGGGTGCTGGCCTCCCACCTTTTCCTTTGCCTTCCAGGTCTGGACCTTACTGCCTGGCTTCTGCACCCGCCCCATGGATGTGCTGGGGGCCTTCAAGGGGCTGGCCCGCACCCTGGGCATGGCCATCAGCGAGCGCCCAGACCTCCGCCCCACCGTGTGCCAGGCCTTGCGCACCCTCATCCATAAAGGCTGCGAGACAGGTTTGGGGGAGACAGACCCTCGTGGTGGGTCCTTGTCTGCTGCAGTGACCCGAAGAGGGGAGATGCTGATCCGTACTCCCCTGTCATCCTCTCCCTAGATGCGGAACGGGCAGAAGTGGGCCGCTTTGCCAAAAATTTCCTGCCCATCCTGTTCAATGTGTACAGCCAGCCCGAGGAGGATGGGAGCAGCAGTGCGCAGCGTCGCTCCGTGCTGGACACCGTCCGTGCTTACCTGACCATCACCGACCCCCAGGTGAGGGGGGCTGGGGCAGTGGGGCAGGCTGTGCTGGTTTGGGCCAGCACCTCCCAGCCGTACCCAGTCTGATGAGGCTGTGGTGAGTGCCTGACTGGAGAGGACAGGAAGAAAGAAGCTGAGCAGAGAGCAGCCCTTCCTGCCCTTGTGAGGAGGGAGCCCTTCCCAGCTGTCAGGCTGGGATTTCCCAATCTTGCAGCCGCATCTGGCGCATCATGCATGAGCCCTTTGTGAATTTGTCCAGCTCTTTTTGGGCCTGCTGGTGCTTCTGGTCTCCACAAAGTCCTGTGGCAAGGCTTTGCCAGGTGGATTGCAAACTCTTGTAAAAGCACTCCCTTCGGTCAGTTCTGATCCCATTCTGTGTGCCTGTCCTGCAGATGGTGTGTGGGTTCCTGCAGAAAGCCAGCACGAAGCTGACCAGTCCTGAGAGCTCCGAATTTGTCAGGTAGCACCCGGGGGCTGGTGCTAATGGGTAAAGCTGCCAGCTTTCTCCTGGTGAGCAGTGCGAGGGCACTCATAGTGTCCTGTGTGGGATGTGCCGCTCTTGTGCATCCGATGAGACTTGCAGCCAGAGTCCCAGCTTGGTCGGGCAGTGTTAGTGATGCTGCAGGCACCCACCTGCATGTGCTTCTCTGCTACAGACTCTCCATCCTGGACCTGGTGGTGGCAATGGCACCTTACGCTGATGAGCAGTCCCTGGACTCCCTGTACCGCACCATTCAGCCTTCCCTCCAGGTGAGTCGACCCCCAGCCCTGATGGAGACAGGGAGTGCAGTGAGGCACCTTCTGCTTGCTGCCAGCTTGGACCTGTGCTCTGGGGGGCTGAGCAGCTGCTGTAGGGGACAGGTCTCTGCCGGGTGGCATGGAGTGCTGTGGGGGTCCCTTCAGACACCGTAGCGAGGGGCTGCCTTGACAGCAGGGGCATGTTGGCTGTCCCTGCAGAGCAAGGAGCACAGCATGCAGAAGAAGGCGTACCGCGTGCTGGAGGAGGTGTGTGCTGCTCCCCATGCTCCCTGCCAGGCCTTCATCCGCTCCCACCTGAAGGATCTGCAGGCAGTGCTGCTGGACTCGCTCAAGAGTGCGGCATCCCCAGCCAAGAGGGTGAGAGCAAGGGCTGCAGTGGTGGAGCTTAGCTGCTGCTGGGAGGGGGGCGGCTGGGGGAGGCGGGGGGGGGGGGCGCGGTTGGTGCAGCCGGGTGTGTGTCCCTGGGTGTACCAGTGCTGGGCTGTTTCTTTCCACAGCCCCGGCTGAAATGCCTGTTCCACATCGTGAAGCAGCTCTCTGCGGAGCATGAGCCCTTCGTCACTGCCCTGGTCCCAGAGGTGAGCATAGTCCCTGGGGGGACCTGGCTGGTTCTGGCTGGAGGGATGACAGCAGTGATGGGTTGTGCTGGTGTGCCTCCAGGTCATCCTGTGCACCAAGGAGGTGTCAGTGGGAGCCCGCAAGAATGCTTTCATGCTGGTCGTGGAGATGGGACATGCCTTCATCCGCTTTGGGCCTACCCCACAAGGTGAGCTTCTTTGCTCAGCCCCATGGCTTCTCTGGCCTCAGGGGGATGGGACCCACACCCAGCACCCCACTGAAAGGGGCCAGTGATGTTGCTGGGTAGAGGGTCAGCGGAGGCCTGAGTCATCCCCCTCTTGCAGAGGCCATGCAGCGGTTCCTGCTCCTGGTCTATGCGGGGCTCACAGGCTCGGTTACCATGATCAGCTGCACAGTGCTGGCTCTGACCCGCCTGTTCTTCGAGTTCAAAGGTGAGCAGGAGGGCTCGGGGGACGGGGGCAGCACAGTGGGACAAGGCAGCACCCTCCGGCGAAGGCGGGTGCCAGGAGGAGGCCTGCTGTGGTTGAGCCCTGCTGCAACTGCAGATCACCTGGAGCTGAGCGTGGTGGAGCAGCTCCTGCAGAACATCTGCCTGCTGCTGGCCTCCCGCACACGAGATGTGGTGAAGGCGGCCCTGGGCTTCCTCAAGGTCACACTGCTGCTGGTGGACACCAAGCTACTGGCCAAGCATGTCCAGGAGATGGTGAGATCCTGTGCAGGGTGCTCCGAGCAGGGTGGCAGGGCAGAGCTGGGGCTGCCTTGGGCAGCCGCGGGCATCTCCAGCTGCACCCTGCTTCTGCTCAGGAGCCAGGGGCGCAAACTTGGTCTCGGTGGCTGAAAAGGCAGTGAGGAGGTCCCTCTCCTGAATGCTGGCATGGACCTGCCAGAGAACCCCCATGAACCAGCCCTGCCAAGCAGGGAGACCTCCCCACAGCCCTGCCTGGGGTGGGCGTAGGGAGATGGCAGCAGGGTGAGCAAGGTGGCTGTGCAGGGGATGGGTGAGAGGCTGGGTGCCCAGGGCAGGGTGTTTTGGTCTCGAGGGTCTCTGTTCTGGCAGCTGGAGGCCGTGGGGAACCTTTCGGACGACATGAGACGCCACTTCCGTATGAAGCTGCGAAACCTCTTCACGAAGTTCATCCGCAAGTTTGGGTGAGCCAGGAGCTCCTCGGTTGTGCTGGAACCATGCTGGGGCAACAGGGGAGCTCGCTGGGAAGTAGTGCGGGAAGAGGTGGGCACTAACCGCTCTCTGTGTGCTCCTCAGCTTCGAGCTGGTGAAGGGGCTGCTGCCAGCCGAGTACCACAAGGTGCTGGTGAACATCCGCAAGGCAGAAGCCCGGAGCCGCAAGCAGCGTGCCTTGAGGCAGGCGGCTGCGGATACGGAAGAAGAGGAGGAACTACCAGCACAGCCCAGAGGAGACAGGTGAAGATGAGCCACGGGTGAAGAAGTAGCAGCCCCATCGGATCTGCTCAGCTGGTGCCTCTAGAGATGTGGGGGACGTCTCCAGGGCTGCTGTGTGTTGTGAGGCAAGCTGGGCTCTGCACCCCTGGGCTTGTTCTGTTTCCATCATCCTCTCTGCTTTTTACCCAGCATGGAGGAGATCCTGGCTGACTCGGAGGACGAGGAGGAGGAAGAGGAGGAACGGCAGCAGAGCAAGGAGCGGAGGAAGCAAGCACGGCAGAAGGGCCAGGCCTGGCTGAAGGAAGGGGAAGAGGATGAGCCTCTCAACTTCCTGGACCCCAACGTGTCCCAGCGGGTGCTGGGTGAGGAGCAGAGCTTTGGATGTGGCTGGGGTGGGATGGATGGGGTGGGGGCTGCTGTGATGCACAGAGGCCCTGGGGGTACAGTTGCTCCTGGGAGCAGGTCCTTCCCCAGGCCCTGACCCATCTCTCTGTGAGCAGCCACCAAGCCAGGCCCCAAGCGGTCCAGAGGAGTGAGTCATGACTTCCAGGTGTCTGAGGATGGACGCCTGATCATCCATGAAGAGGAGGAGGAGGTGGACGATGATGAAGCCAAAGGTACTGCTTGGTCTGGTGCAGGGCCACACTAGACTTGCTCTGGTACTCCGAATGGTTTTCTTCCTGCCACCTGTACATGGGAGCTTGAGGGAGATGTGGGTGGAAGCAGGAGGGGTTGGTATGGCCCTGTGTCACACCCAGTGGCTCTCTTCTGGGCCACTGCCACCCAGGGGAGGCAGCCCCCGCCATCACCAGGAGCGTGCTGATGGGGTCATGGCCACCAGTGCTGGTTGAGCAGGGGCACCTTCCTCCTGCAGCCCACCCCAGGGGCTAGCATGGTACCAGGGCTCTCCTGTGCCTGCATCCTGCACTGACTCTCTTGTCCTGTACCATAGGAGCAGACGAGGAGATGGCAGACGTGCTGCAAGATGTGGGTCTCCGTAGTGTGAGTAGGGGGCTCATGGTCCTGAGGAGATGCTGGGGGAACTCAGCTGTGCCAAACCCCTGCCTGTGCTGCAGCAGCTGCAGTTCTGCCCAAGGGGCCAGCAGGGACACAGGGCAAGCACCAGCTCCTTGGAGGGGTGCAGGAGGCTGGCTGGGGACAGGGATGTGTGCAGGCTGCCTGGAAGGTTTCTGGGCCCCCATGGGAGGAAGCAGGAGGTCAGGGGTCCATGGGAGGGCAGAACTGTAAGGACAAGCCAGCTGCAGGGTCCCCTCTGCCTTCTTCTACAGAAGAAAAGCCAGAAGCGTCGGTTCAGAGAGGAGCCAGATGATGAGGAACCTGAGGCCGGGACCTACCCTCAGTACAGAGGTAAGTTCTCTGCCTGTGCCCAGTCTGGGGCTCCCCAGGGAGGCAGAACCACGTACCCATCTTGCTGGGCTGCTCCAGGGCAGCTGGAGCAGAGATCTTTGCTTGTGGGGAATGGTCACAGTTCTGTGCTGTCCTCAAACCCAAGAGCTGGAGGCAAAAATAGGAACAGCTCCCCCAGCCTGGAACTGGGAAGGGGAAGCCCTGGGACCCAATTCCAACATGCATTCCCTGTTTTCCAGCCGGAGGCTCTGGGATCCACCGGCAGCTGAACAAGGAGCCAGCCTTTGGTGCAGAGTACAGATCCAAGGTGAGGGACCCAGGGGGTCACAGGGTTTGGATGGGGGGATGCCTGGGGCTTTGCTGGGGCAGGAAGGACCATTTGTTGGGGGTCTGGTCCAGTAGCACCAAGGCTGAAGGAGATCTGTGTTCCAAGAGGAGGTGCCAGACACTCAGTAGCTGTGAACGTTTCCAGCCTATCTTGGAGTCCCTGTCCTGCCCTTGCCGTGGCCAGTTCCCACTAACTGCTCAAAGCAGGTGTCTGTAGCATCATCTGGGTGGGAGATCAGCTCCCAGGGCCATGTGCTCAGCTGGCACCCCACTGCAACATAGTCTTTGGGATGGCCAGGTGGCAGGGTTGCGCCAGAACAGGACACATGCATCTCCCCTGGTGCTGCATCTTCTCCCATGTCACTATCTTCCACAGAAAGGTAAAGGCGACGTGAAGAAGAAGGGCCAGCTTGACCCCTACGCCTACATCCCCTTGAACAGAGCTAGACTCAACAAAAGGTGAGGCTAGCTGGGAAGGGCACAGGGTTTGGAACAGGGGCAAAACTCAGGTTTGATCCTGCTTTTTGTTGTTACGGGGGTTTTGTGGCTCTGGGAGCTCCCTACCAGCCTCTGTGCTGCTGCATGCGGAGCTTGGAGCATCCATCCCTGTGCGTCAGGTGTGCCCAGTGCCTGCACTAACCCAGCCTCCTGCTCCTTCCTCCCTCCAGGAAGCGGGCGAAAATGCAGGGCCAGTTCAAAGGCCTGATGAAGGGAGCCCAGCGTGGGGCCAAGGCTGGCCGCAGGAACCGTCTGAAGGCCCAACGTCCCTGAGGAGCCTCAGGTGCTCAGTGTGCACCTGTCCAAGGACAGACAACACCCTGTGACCTCTGGGCACCGGGGGACAGGGGCTTCACGAGTGGAGCAGCAGGGACTCCTCTGCAGAAGGTGGCCTGCATCTGTTTGAGACTCCCTGGGAAGCCACCCCATTGTATTACGGACTCATGGCTCAAGCCCTGCCCTCCTGTGCCTGGAGGAAGGTGCTGGGTTTGCCTGGTGCAGGGGGTGTGTGTGTGAGAGCAAGTAACGTGTAACAAATTCTTTATATTGATAAATACCCACTGTTCCTACCCAGCCCAGATTCTTTCTTTTCTTCCCATAAGAGCTGTGCACACCTGTGCTCTGCCTGCTGCTTCGGTGCAGCGGGTCCTTCTGCCACTGCAGCACTGCACCCGATGGGGCTCATGCCTGCAGCAGCCTGGGATGTGGAGCCGGAGCCCTCTCCCTGGTGTGGGGCTTGACTGGGAGCTGCCAGGAGGAATGCTGCGGCACAGAGCAGTGAGGCAGTGCCCGTGTCCTGTGCCTTCCTGGCATGTGTGCAGTAGGGCTGAGTCCTGGAGTTGGCCAGAGAAAGAAGCCAGAGGTGGTGAAGTCCTTTGCTTACAATCAGCTTTGTTATGCAAACACCCTCTTGGTAGGATCTTCTGCTCTATACCATTGGCGAGGGGATCTGCCATGGTGGGAGTGTCTGCCATTTGGCTGCCACTGGTTTCTGTCCTGCCTCAGCTTTTCCTGTATCAGCCATCCCTGGTTGCCAAGCAGGAACAGTTCACTCCAAATTTCTTCAAATTGGCTGGAAAACTGCTACTGCAAACCTTCATGCTTTGCCCTTTCCCTTACCTGTGAGAGCCGAGAGCTACCCTTTCCTCTGCTCTGACCACCTCCTGCCAGCTAGACCTGAGCAGCACAAATAACCCTGGACCTTTTTAGCTGTCCAGCCATCTCAGGATGGCCTGAGCATCTGGTTTTGCCTGGTTACTCCTGCACTGAGTGCAAAAGGTGGTGTTTGGCCAAAGCATGCTGAAGAGAATGGAGCTGAGGTTAGTGGATACAGGTCCTATTGCTTACACTGCAAAGAACATGTATTTGTGAATGTAGCTGGCATTCCCTTCCTTTTCTTTATTAGAAAGCCGTTAGTCCTTTGTCATTTCTTACTGTGGTAGCTTACATGCTGGAATTGCAATGCTTCTCAGTTTCCTAATAAGCTAAAGGGATTGTGCTTGTTTAGCTTCTTACTGCCGGCTTCTTTCTGGAGGCTGCAAATCCAGTTTTGTGGCTCTGTTATGTGCTTTTTGTTTTTTTTTTCCAAGATCCTCTTAAAAGCCTGGGGGTGGAGGAGGAGCTCTTGTACTGGTATTGGTCCTGCCTTGTCAGAAGTGCTGTCCCCTTCCTGCTTTCCCACCCAGGCAGGGCTCTCCATTGGACCCTTGAGCCCCAGGGCCATGTTGAGGTGCTGCTGCTCTAATCCTGCCAGAAGGGCGCCCACAGCCTGGCTTACAGGGCAGGCATCTCCAGAAGCACCTCCTGACCATGTTCAGTCAGCAACAGCTACATCCATCTTGAGCTGCCTGCAGCCTTGGCCTGATGCCCTCCCTCCCCTGAGAGCAGGACAGGGGGAGACAGGCAGCAGTCACCTTCTGAGCCCCCCAACACCTGTAACGTGTGGCTATTTGTCTTCCTGCTTGCTTTTCTCTCCTTGGAGACAGGGCCTGGAGAAGGCTGTAGCTAATTCATTTAAAAGCTCCAGATTACTCACCGTATTGTTCTTCATTTGCATGTTGTTGCTTAAATTAGTGCATGCCTGCATGGAGCAGAAGAGTTTCATTAGCACAGAGGATGGTGTTCGCCTGAGCCAGTGTCCAGAGAACAGATTCTTCTGCAACAACATCTTGTTAATCAGCTAATTAATCATGTAATGCAATAGAAACCCTTGGAGAGGAGATGTCATCCTGCCCGGGGAGGCTGGCTGCGAGTCAAGCCTGCTCCCCACCAGCAGCTGTTCCTGGCAGGGAGCAGAGCTGTGTCTTGGTGGGCCCGCAGGAGCCTAAGCACAGCTTTCTGCTATGGGGCAGGGCGTGGGGTGATGTGGAATCCTGCCTTCTGCAGATACCAGCAACAAATATTTTGCAGTTTCCCACAGAGAAGTGCAAGACGGACCTGGAGAGATACTTGGCTTTTGTTACTCAAGCTGGGAGGTGGCTGGAGGCTATTTCTTCACCCAGGATGCCGTTAAACCATGCAATGCCTTTTCGCAGGCCACAGCAGGCACCAACAGTGTACCCCTGTTCAGCTACCCTTGCGCAGGAAATTGTCGCAAAGGGCTCTTACCTTTGCAGGTACCAGCTGCAAAGCAGGAGGTCTCCAAGTCGTGGGCTGCAGGCATACTAGGCATGCTTGAGGAGAGGCTGGCAGGACTAACAGGCTGCCCTTGGTGCTGGCTGGGTGGCCCCTGGACTGGCTGGGACAGTTGCAGATGCCCACCCTGAGCCTTAAGGCTTAAAATCAGGAGAAGGAGGAAAACATCATCATATCTTTACCCTAGAAGCTACCTACCTGGGTTGTGTCCACTGCGGCATGCTGCTGAGAGGGACAAACATGCTCCGTGGGGCTGTGCCCGCGCAGCATCCAGCTGGACCATCACCTCCACCAAGCATGCTGCAGCACCTTTGGGGCTCCCCACAGTTACACCTGGGTCTCCTCAGTTCAAAGTCAGGATTTTGCACACACCAAGGTGCAGGGATGGGAAAACCCTCTAGGGAGCAGCAGTATAAGAGGAAACTTGGTGTTTATGCTAAAATGATTGGCACTAAGATAATTAAGTGTGGAGGTTTAAAATGCCAAGGGACCACTCCAGCTGAAATCTAGTCAATTAAAAAAATGTCAGATTAATTCCTAGTCCCCTCAGCACTCTGATCTACAGTTTCATTTGTTTCTAAAAAGTTGTCTGTCTTTTCTTAGTTCCTACCTGAACACTGTGCAAACCCAGGTGCAGAAAGTGTGCAGGGCCACAGGGACCCTGGCTGAGGACAAGGTAGGTGCTACCACCCACAAAGGAAAAAAAAAAAAAAAGAAATAAAGCTGCTTTTTCAGTGTCTCTGTTCCTTTAATTTCTCTTTGATGGCAAATGAAGATAAAAAATATTCAAGCTGAGATGTGAGTGGAGTTTTATGGTGTAACTCATGCTCCTCGGAGCACTTTCTGTGACCGCAGCAGACCCTGCCGCACTGGTTATGTGTAAGCCACATTTAAGTTTCCTTGAAATAAAATGGTTGCAACTTGTATTCTTCTGCTGAA
>NW_009603638.1:0-236 GCF_000690535.1 Cariama cristata
ACGCCTTCAACGTGTCCTCCTTCGTGCTGCGCGCCATGATGAGCGGGCAGTACTGGCCGGAGGGTGACGAGGTTTACCACGCGGAGCTGGCCGTGCCCGTGCTCCTGGTCCACGGCATGCACGATAAGTTCGTCCCGGTGGAGGAGGACCAGCGAATGGCCGAGGTACGGGGCTGAGCGGGGCTGGGGTCTGCCTGCCAGCACGCAGCGATGCGGGCGGGGGGCTGGGACCAGCGC
>NW_009603639.1:0-4830 GCF_000690535.1 Cariama cristata
TATAGGCCTTATCATCCTTTTCTTTTTCCCACCGAAGATGTTGGTAGAGCATCACTTTGATTCAAATCGTGCAGCCAGGACCCAACTCTGCACCCTGTGAACTCAGAGGAGCTGCACAAGTGTTGCTGGGCAGTGCAGGCTCGGTGGGAGCCTGGGGGGGTTCCTTGCCAGTAGTGCAGCAGGAGGATGTCCCGGGGCAGGGTGGCAGAAGGATCTTCCACTCTAACTGGAGCGTGAAGTGATGCTTTTGGCAAGGCTGGGCCATCCTGGGAGAGCTCTCCTTTCCAACCCTGTGCTCCTAGGTACCTGCTGCCACCAGTTTGGTCTCACATAATTAATTTGGCAAGGGTGCTTTATCCTACCGGTAGGTTTAATAAGGTCAGGGTGGCTTTTGAAGGCAGTTGGGCTGACAGTAACAAGAGTACCGTGTCCAGCATTGCCTTTGAAAGGCTCTTGCATTTTTCCCCTGCCCATGGCACTGACTCTTCCTCACGCTGGGAGGGAGCGTGCAGCGAACACGGGTCTGTCTCGCCAACTAATCTGCACCCCACCAGCCTGACTCTTGGCACCGCACATATGTTCCTTATTTGTGTCTGTGTGTTACTGGCACCTCTTCATTTTCTCCCCTGTCCTCCTCCTGCCCTTGACAGAGCGGTTGCTCCACCAGCCGTGCACTCGCTCCGGTGCCAGCGTAGCCTCCACAGCATCCACAGGGTCCCTGGCCATCGCACAGCGATCTTCTTCCTCCACGCAATTCTGGAGCAGCTCCTCCAAGCTGAGCCCCACACGTGCACACACACACGTGTGCATGCACACACACACATGCATGCACACCCTTGCAGCATCGCTCCGGGCCAGCGCCTTCTTCTAGAGCCAGTTGCTGGCATGGCCGTAGGAGGGTGCAATCAGGGCTGCAGGACCTTGCCCTCCAGAAGGGTTATGCCACCCCTGCAAACAAGGCACGTTTGCCTTTCCTGAGACTAGAGGGCCTGAGTTTAACACCAAATTTCAGTTGAGCCCACGCTGCTCAGCTGCCAGATGTGTACGTTGTGCTGTAGACCTGCGGGCAGCGGGGATGAAACAGATGAGTTGTGCCGAGCATCATGTGGTACCTGGTGGCTTTGCAAGAGGCGGCCGTCATCCGCAGCTGCCTTTTTGCTTCTGGTCTCTCTCAAAGTCATTCAAAACACCTTGTGCTGCATGCAGGCTATTACACACAGGGTTGAATGGAGAAATTAGCAGGGGCACTGTTTTGCTTTACACACAGGACGGGGAGGTTGTCTGCGTTTGGGCTGTATGTATTTGTTTTTCTTCACCCTGCAGCCTCATCAGGGAGGATTATTCTGACGAAGCAGCAGGTGATATTATGTGTACATGTGGCATTTGACCATCACATTCCCTTCCTTGCGTTTTTATAACTCCGTATTGTCATGCTTAGGAAGTGAAGGGCAGTTATTTATTCAATGCAGCTGCAACTATTGATGTTAAATCACGGCCACTGAATGATTAGTTCTGCAGTATCTTTTTCAATAAAGTATTGGTGATATTTTCTTTGTTTGCCTAACTCTGCCCAGGGCTTTAAAAGCTGCTACAGGACCCAGAGGAAAGTGTAAGAGCTTTAGGGGAGTGAGGACAGGAGGAGGTTTCTACCACCATCATCACCACCAGCACCCTGGAGAAATCATCCCCTCGCCATGCCTACACAGGAGAAAAGCTAGAAGCAGGAATTTTAAATCTTAATTAATCTAAGGTGCAAACAGCAAGGACTTTGTACTTCATCCAGGCTTGAAAGGAACGTTGCTGTTTCAAAGGAGAGCAGCTCTGAGAGGTTGGGAGCTCTAACTTGGCCTCTTTCTCCCTTAGGACGTGGTGGTGGTCGGGGAAGAAAACTTCACCACTCCGTGCTATATCCAGCTGGACCCAGAGGCCTGCCATATCCTGACAGAAACCCTCAGCACCTACGCCTTGGTGGGACAGTCAGTCACCAAAGCAGCAGCCAAACGTCTCAAACTGGCCATCTTTGGACCGCTGTCCTGCTCTTCGCTGGAGTACAGCATCCGGGTGTACTGCCTCGATGACACGCAGGATGCCCTCAAGGTGGGTGCTGCGCTCTCGCTCGCTGCCCCTCTCCCAGGACTGCAGTCGCAGCAGTGCCCAGACCCTCTCCTCCTGGATTCCTGCTCCCTGGGTTATTTTTGCAATTGAAAGAAGAGCTTGACAACAAACTGCTGTTTTACAGTTTAACCCCCCCACGCGCTATAAATTGTCCTTTGCGTAGGGCTCTCACACTCTTTTCTGCCCACTAGTCTTTTTTCCTTTGTTTACCTGTATCATATCCCGAATCCTAAGATTTTTGCATTATTAAAAGGCCAGAAGGTACACAGGGCTTCATTCGTTATTCATGTATTTTTAATGCTAAGTGCCAGCTCCCCAGAGATGGGGAAACATATAAATGCTTCTTTGTAAATAGTTGATAATGATAAAAGAAGCTTCTGGGCTGTTAATCACTGCCTGCTTTTGTACTGCTTTATTACACCTCTTCGCGTGCAGCTTTTTGTGTTGGGAATTCACAACCAAAAAAACCAAAGCTGTTGCTGTCTCTATATAACGTTACTCTCACTGCATAATGCTGGTGTGCACACACACACACACTCACTACATACAGATGAGCAGATAGATAACCATACTTGCTATTTCTCTTTATAAATGCCTGTATATTTATACAGATGGTATCTATAATAGATGCACTCATGAAATACGTAGCTCCAACTGCACAGGTAAGAATGGAGGTTATTAAAAGGTGGGTTTTTTTTTCCCTTTAATCATAGCCAGTGCAATTTCCCAAATGCCTCTTTGCAGCAAAACAAGTTCAAAGCCTGACTCTAAGCAGAATCATCCTGGTACTGTATATACTTTTGTCTCCTCAGCTCCGCCTGGGAATTACTGCGATTTAAACCCACATACCCCGGCTGGGAGACGTCGGTGTTTTTCAGCGCAGTGACTTCCATCACTGCCAATGGCACGCTCTGTTTCCCTCCCCGGTACTATCTGATCTCAACGCCTGCCTCAGCTTTGCTGGGGGGGTACTTCAAAGTCCTGACGGGTTTTATGCCTGTGCTGCGTAATACAATTTTCCCTGGGTTCGTCAAGGCCTGAGGTAATAATAAGTGAGTCGGAGGGGCCTTGGACAGACAGCTAATGCGGTCAGAGCTGGGGGAATCCAATTAGGTGTTGCTCAAGAGCTGTTGGTTTGTTTCTAATAGACTGTGGGGAGAGTTGTGAAGTAAAAGTTAATCGGATTCAGTGCGATAGCAGAAGGGATCAGGAGAGGTGCTGAGCAACACGGAGGGACCATCTTTCACCTGAGAAGCTGCAGGCAGCGTTTGGGAGGGGAGCAGGCCAGCCCTTGGGCTTCTGCTGCGGGTAGACCCCAAAACGAGCTTGTAATTTGGTGAGGAAAGGTGAGCGAAGTCAGACGGCCACCATCCCGCTCGTACCTACTGCTTTTACAGCAAACTACGTGCATTTTAATCTTCTTCTTTTTTGGCACATCTACCCCAAGACTGGACGGCCACCCATGGGGTTCAAGACCCAGCTAGCTAGGACAAGCACACGTTCTTGCTGGCCACACACTCTTATGGATGTATCAGGTGCACTTCTCTGGAAGGGAAAGGTCTGGGGAAGGAGAAGCTTTAAGAAAAATGGACCCAGTAAACTAGCTGTAGATGAAAGGGTTCAGCACGGACCGGTGTGTACAAACCAGTGTGCATAAACCAGCCCTGTGTCACAGTGTTGTGTAGACTCAAACTATGACTATTTAGAAAGAAACAGAAACAAAAACAAAAAAGGTTGGGGTGTTTGCCGTGTGCTTTCACAACAGCTGGCACCGGAGGAGCCCCGGCCGTGCTGGGAGGTGGGCCTTGGCACTGCCGCGTTGCCGAAGGGAGGGCATTCAGCGGGCAACTACCGCTGGCTGTGCGGGACGAGGGGTGCAGAGGGGGCTGGACCAGCAGGTCCTGAGGTTAAAAGTAGTCTGGAGTTGGGTGGGAAAGTCGTAGGCAGCAAGCGAGGCACTGGCTGCAGCGTCTCGGTGCCGTGGGGCTGGCGGCTCCAGGCAAGGCACAGCAGGGGGAGGGAAGAGCAGCGTGAGATATTGGGATGTCTGAGGTTTGGAAGAGCCTTTGCAGGGGATTACGTGTTTATTTTAACAGGCAACTAAATACATTCTGTTATTATTTACAACTAGGAATGAGTGTGCCATATGCGGCACGTATCCTAACAGCCACCAAAGGAAGACAAGCAGTTGCGGTAGGAAACACAGTGCAGTATTTATCCAGCAGGCTTTTCCCTCTCGTCATGCAGAGTAAGCGCTCGCTGCTGAACTGCCGGTGCCCGCAGCACGGTGGGGAGGTGCAATGACTTGTCAGCAGTAAGGGCTCGGTTATTGCGGGAGCGGCTTGGCGGGGTTCCTGGGGGCTGTGGAGCAGGGTGGGCACAGCACTGATCATGCGTGCAGCATCCTCTGCCTCGCAGGGTCCCCAGCTGCCTGGCTGGGATGCTCACAAAAATGATTTTTTGGGGAAGGGTGAGGGTAGCTGTGACCTTGAGCGCTGGCCTCTTTTTTTTTTAAGGCTGATTTTTTTTTGCAGTTCAAGAGGGATGCCCAAGCTAGTCTGCTGTACAAAAAAAAAATAATAATACAATAACTATAAAGAAAGCCATCTGCTTTATTCTTTTATTCACATATGGCTTTGAGATTGAGGTATGTGACCTGTGTGTGGCAGCGTGGCGGCGGCTGGGCAGCTGGGGATGTGGAAACGGGCGGCCCCT
>NW_009603639.1:4878-9921 GCF_000690535.1 Cariama cristata
CTCCTGCTGCACAGTAACTGTCCTCTAAAAAAAAAAAAAACCACCTCCAAAAAAACCCCACCAAAAATAAAAGGCACAACAGTCACTTGATCTTCTCTAAGTTGTCTAATGCATGTTTTTCCCTCTAATGAGGAAAGGCGACAGCTTAAACTGAATGCCATTGCTTGCACGTGCCCCGTTAATGAGGACGACCTTTCCAAATACAGGGTGTGGCTGTCCTGGTGACGCTGACGACGGAGCGATGCCTTACCCTCTCCTATGAAGGGCATAAGGGTGTAAGTCCCAGCTCACAGGGGTGGTGGGTAGGGTGGCCAGAGCCACCATGGCATGGGGCAAGCAATGCGCAGCTCAGGTTTTGGCTCAGGCGGGCACAGAGGTGCCAGCCAGAGGGGTAAGCGCTGCTCTAAATAAAATGCCGTATGGCTAGAGCCAGCCTGCAGGTTTGAAGTGCTGTGCTAATCATGGCTCCAAATTAATTCTGAATTAATTAGCTGAGTGGCATGGGAGAAGCTCAGGCTGCTCGGCATCCTCCAGTTAGAGCGTGTAGAGGAGCTCCGGTGACCAAGGTTGGTCACCAAAAGTGGAGTATTGAACCTTGGCACGCAGATCTGGTGGGTAGGATGCTGCAGCATCACGCTGCAATGCTTTTGCCCGCAGTGGTGCAGTTCCCAGAGCTGGGGGCTGCACGGGCAGGAGGGGTCGTTCGGCCCCTGCGCCCGCGTGCCTGGGAGGTGGTGTCCCACAACTGGCTCACGCAGTGCCGCAAGTCGTCTTCGGGCCCTTCCAGGGAGGTAATTTGGACAAAATGAAGATCTACAGTAATCAGATAATTACTATCGATTGCTCTTTAGACATCTTGATGAAGTAATTAGGGGGCACTGGAAAGAAGCTGGAACTGATTCATTGGTCTAACCTTAATCTAAAAGCTTTCCTGGTGTTGTTTCTTTTCCTGTAATGGCTGATAAACGAACATCATTTTAGCTTCAGGATCTGCCAGGTGCTGGGACAGTGGCTTTCCTTGTACGCTAACTAGATCCTGAACGTGATCAAGAGACGCTTGTTTTGTGCTTAGCGAAAACGGAGGCTCCTTTCGTTGGCCGGGGGCAGCATCCTGGTTCCGTGTGCCCGCGTACTCCTTGAGCGTGCTCACTCGGCTTTGGCCATTGAGACTGGTTGGCTCTTGTGATTAAGTATGACTGAGCTATCGGCTGTGTTGGTTTCTAATGGGGCTCGTGTAGGTGCCTTTGTACTTGCTTCTTCCACGCGGACTACAATTAGGCTGTTTGTAGGCCACGGTCCACTGTGGTCTCATTAGTTACAGGCATATAGTTATTTTTAGCTGCAGAAAATGACCAGACTCTTGGCTTAGTAGTTTTAATTACAAGATCAATATTTCAGTAGCCCGAACTTATGCATTCATATGTACAAAATGCTCCATCGCAGTGTCTTGCGTTGTTTTGATACCATCCTGCGTAACGATTAGCCTCAGCGTAGGCGTCTGTTACCTCCTGCACCGCTCCGTCACAGAGCAGATTGCCAGGAGGCCCCAAGCTGAAGGACCAGTGGTGTGGACAGGTCCCATATCAGCAGGACCTACACAAATAATAGCTTCCAAAACCAAAATAGTAAAGCTACTGTTAGATACCCGGTTTGATGAGCAATGGGGAAGACTGATATATTTCTGTATTCAAACAGTGCCTGAGTGCAAAGTCTTTGCATTCGATATATTAGCATGCAATTAAGCTTTCGGCTTATAGGATGTGTCAGATGGTAACACTGTGTCTCCCAAAGGGGACGTGGGTGCCTGCATCCCTGCTGGGGTGAAGGGGGTGAGGGGGTTATACCCAGATCCACTAATGCAATTCCAGTTCACAGGGAAACACAACTCTGTGCAATGCCTGCGCATTTATTTTTTTTCTGTATTACAGAAGTTACAGCATCTACAACAGTCGATCGTGAGGGCTCAGAAGACCGGTGTGCTGTCTTGGTGAAACCTGACCAATTTTTCCCTCTTTTTATCACAACGCTGCAGGAGGTCCTCCAGCTCGAGCGGCAGATGGGCGGGCAGCTTTTGGAGGAGCCCAAAGCTTTGCATTTTAAGGGAAGCACCCACAACCTCCGCCTGTCCATTCATGACATTGCCCACTCTCTCTGGAAGAGCAAACTGCTGGCTAAATACCAGGTGAGCAGCACAAACCGTTCACACTGGATCCCAGCAGTGAGGCTAAAAGAAATACAGTGACACACAGGGGTGTTTAAAAACCACCAGGCTGCAGTCCCCTGGACATGTTTTTCCCTGGACCATTTGCAGTGACAGCAGCGTGGAGCCCACGGGCTCTGGTCACATAGCATCCACGCCTTCATCCCACATCCCTCCCTGACTATACTTTTTTTGCTTTCTTCCTGCAGGAGATTCCCTTTTACCACATCTGGAGTGGATGCCAGAGGAACCTGCACTGCACCTTCACGCTGGAAAGGTTCAGCCTGAATACCCTGGAGCTGGTGTGCAAACTCTGCGTGCGGCAGGTCGAAGGAGAAGGGCAGATCTTCCAGCTCAACTGCTCTGTCTCAGAGGTAAACGACATCAATGCACTTCTCTATCTGACTGCAGGAACGCGGGAGAGCTAAGGAGGTATATCCTTTCCCAGTGCTACCTGTTTAGCGCTTCCCATTTTCCTCCTGTCTGCTGGTATGGACATAAGGGATGGATTAAGCCATTGCTTTGTATCTCCTGTTGCATTTTCCCTTAGTTTCTCTCATCTGGAAGGGAGCATCCCTCCTTCAAAGGAGGGAGGAGTGTAGCTATGGTCTCCCTGCTAGTGGAGTCTATGCAGAGGAGCTCTTTGCCTACCACTCCCTAACGCATCTCACGAAGCACCCCATGGTCCTGTGTCCCAGCAGTCCATGAGACCATCGTGCCTGACATGTCCCTGGAGAGGGAGAAACAACAACAGGAAAATGTCATTGCCATATGTTTGCAAGAGCCACTCCCCGCTGATCCCACGTAATAACTGCTGTGCAACAGGGCACATCAGATGGTCTAGCTGCCATAGACTTTTCTGGTCACGTTTTGCTACTGTTACAAATCCTGACTATTATCTTCAACAATCTTTCTTTTGATGGCTGACATTTTCTAGTAGAAAAATGTTCATAAGTTTTGGAACATCTTTACTGATGCTATGTAGCACCTGGAGAGTTTTCACTCCTTGGGTCAGTCCAGTGTAGGGCGAGAGGAAGCGAGATGTTCGGGTGTGGAGTGGCGTTGGCTTCAGTGACCGTGCTGGTGGGTTTTATGCCTGGTACCCTCAGCAGCTATGAAGAGCAGGCTCTCCGGCAGCAATTGCTGCTGGTTGACTTGAGGAAGGGCTGGGACACCACAGACAGAAGTAACTTGTGCTGTAGGACCCCGACGGCGTGCGCCATTACCCATAACATCTGCTTGGCGGGTGGGTGTGAAGTTACAGATTCAGCTGGGGACTACACAGCATTAAAGACAGATGGTAAAACAAGTATCATAAACAATTATTGTAATAAGTGCTGCATTGAGGTAATCTCTAATTTAACCTCACAGAGAAGAGAAAGAACTGAGAGTAACTTTAATGAAATGCAAGTATACACTATAATCATCTTCAGCTGCTTGTGTGTAATAGGGCCTGGTAATAGATTCAGAGGGAACAGGATAATATTCTTGTCTTGTGCTGCGATCCCATCCATCAGGGATGAATAGAGGGAGTGAATAATACCGCTGTTATCAAGGCTGCCTCCTGCAAAACGGCTCCTGGTGGCTGACACCTTGCGATGTTCCCGAGCCCCAGCGAGGGGCAGGAGGACCTTGGGCTGCTAAGGGCTGGCATACAGGGTTGTGTCAACTAGGGGAAAAAAAAAAAACCAAAACCAACAAACTAAAACTCAGATGATACAATGACAAAAGTCACCTGAAAGCATAATAACAGCAACCAACGCGTATGCCTCTCGAGCTGTGATAGAGACACCAGACCAGGCATCAGGAAACCTCAGCTGTGGTTCCTGACATTTCTCCTGTGGTTGGGCAATGGTATCCAGGTCGCGGTCAGGCATTGCGGGACCGTGCTGGCGCTTTTCCTCATTGCTGGATCTGCGCCTCTGCCTCTGTCACCCTGCAGTAAAAATATAGTAACGCAGTCTCCTGCATCCTCCCTTTATGGGATTTCTCTTTTGTCCCCTGTAAAACTTCTGCAGATTAAACTGTCTTATTCTGGCTTTATACAGTGTCTTCCACTGGGACTTCAAAAATACAAACGCAATGAGTGCCAAAACAGTGCACATTTCTGAGGCAAGAGGAAGATTGCAATAAAGGTCTCCCACCGTTTGTTTTGGAAACCCTTTTTTATCTCCTGCTGTCAATACTCCCCCAAAAGAGCCCCAGGGCACCGCCAGGGATCCCTGGGCTCCCTCTGCAGCCACCCCGCTGCACCTGGGGCAGCGCTGCCCCAATGTGTCCCTTGGCCCCGAATAAAAAGGGAATGGGGTCCATCCATCCGCGATGCCACCAGTGACCACCCTACGGCCCCTTCTGACCTGCCAGCGCGGGTGAGCCGGCAGCGGTGGCACAGGAGTCCTTGCCCAGAAGAGCCAACTGCTTGTTATTGCCAGCGGGACCACACTGCACCTGTGTCTTGGGGAGCCTCCCAGCTGGCAGGACCGCATCAGAGAGCATCAGCCCCATAGTGGCAGGGGACAGGCTGGCTTTGGAGGTGACTTTCCCCTCGAAACACTGCGGCCACCGCCTTGGAGCGCAGTGCTGGTCTTGGGGAGGAGGGTGATGGCCGACCCTCCGAGCGCACGCACTCCATCTATCTCCAGCACAGCTAAAGATGCATGAAAACAAGGGATCAGCTTGTACCTAGAGTGGTACTAACCATCTCTCTGTGGTCTGCCCAGCATCAGAAGCTTCGGCGAGCACGAGTGCTGCCAAAGGGATGTCTGCAGCATGACCCTGGTGGTGGTTCCTTGTGGGGTGGGGGGCTTGCGTGGCTGCGGGGAAGGGGCTCCTGCCAGCCAAGC
>NW_009603639.1:10000-13435 GCF_000690535.1 Cariama cristata
GTAGGTGATAAATTAAGCGGGCCTCAATTTTGCCCAGCCATAGTAATCTTCACTCTCGGAAAAAAAAGAAAAAATCGGCTGTCTACCCAAAGTCAGTTATGAATATTTCTCTTTTTCAGCTGACTAACATAAGCGCTTGATTAGCAGAGGGCTCCTCCCCTCTAATGCAAGTAAAAACACTGACTCTCAGAGGATACACTTCTACAATCATCTCTGCACTCACTAACAAAACTGCTGGTTTGTTGTTTCTTTTTTTTTTTTTTTCTTTTTTTCTCCCCTTCCTTTCCAACCTCAGGAACCTGCTGGCGTCGATTATCCTCCTATGGACTCGGCAGGCACCATCACCACCATAGTAGGGCCCAGCGCTTTCAGCATCCCCCTCCCGATAAGGCAGAAGCTGTGCAGCAGCCTGGACGCGCCCCAGACCAGAGGCCACGACTGGCGGATGCTGGCCCACAAGCTGAAACTGGACAGGTGAGCGGGGCTGCCTACGCGTGGTCTGGTGGCAAAGCCCCCCCTGGGACGTACGTGCAAAAGGGTCCTGGTGAAGATGAGTGACAGCAGATGTGTCTACAGACTGGTCAGACTGACCGCACCAGCAATGGGGATGGGCTGAAATCCTAGAAATTTAGGTAGCCTTCATGCAGCTCAAAAAAATGCATTTCCTTTTGGCTTGTTGCAGGTACCTAAATTATTTTGCTACGAAATCAAGTCCCACCGGGGTGATCTTGGATCTCTGGGAAGCCCAGAATTTCCCTGACGGCAACCTGAGCATGCTGGCCGCTGTTCTTGAAGAAATGGGAAGACACGAAACCATTGTTTCTTTGGCAGCAGAAGGAAATTACTGATGCAGCCTCGGCGTGAACAGGAAGGACAGACGCAGGGAGCAGTAATGCCCTGTTACTACAAACCAGAATTGAAATGAAAAACCAGACCAATGAGTTACACAACAGACATTTCAGAGAAGAAAGCAAGCAAACAAACAGACAGAAAAAAACCAGCCCTGACCTTCACACGTGCTCTCCTTGTACATTATCACAGGATCGAAAAGAAATCATGCGAAGTTGTACCTTGAAAATATAAATCAACCTAATGTTCCTCTTGGCTTGGCTGTACGCTGCTTGGTACAGGATTTTACAGTTTCCTAGGAAACGCTTTTTATTGCTATCCAGATATATGGATAAACTTTCTTAACAATCCCAGTTTCTATGGATGTTGTTTACATCAAATTCTGGACAGGGGTAAGGAGATTGTCCATGGCTCTTTATATTTTTTGTTTAAAGCCATTCTAGACAAGGCTATGGACAGTTGGTTGTGGCTATTGCAGCTTATTGGTTTCTGGTGAATTCAGATTTTGGCTACAAGTCTGCACATCGATTGTCTCCCAGTGATCCTCCTGTCATTGTTCTGTTTCCTAGACCTACTTGTAAAAACAAGAAAATCAGAGTTTAAGAGGTGTGCATCTGGAAAGCAGGTACTCTGGGTGCTTAGCAGGAACACCCGTAACGTCCCCTCCCTTCCCCGATCGAGTCCCACCGAGCCCGTGTGGAGAATCGCTGTAGGACAGTGGGGAAGGTAGGATCGGAGTTCATTTTCAGTTCACAGCGTAACACCACCCTTTCCGCCCCTCTGCGGTACGAGGGGCTGGATATGCAATTCAGAGTGGTTAGGGGGGGGAAAAAAAGAAACCCAGAAAAAAGGAAAAAAAAAAAAAAAAAAGAAGTTGCTATGATAATTATTTACTAATTAGTATTTAGTGCAAGGATTATAATGATTATTATTATTACCATTATTGCTTTATTTCTAATTTTGTCAGCAGCAGAATGAATCATTCCTGGTTTTTATGGAACCCGTTGTCCCCTTCCTGAAGATCCTCTAAGACGTGTCCCTCTGTGTGCTGTCTGTCCTTCCTTTCTCCAGCCATCGTACTCCTCCTCCTCCAAAGTCCTCCGCTAGCCCGCAGGGGTTGCTCACCGCGCGTTACCGCTGCTGTGCTTCATGCCTGATGCACAGGTGGCGTAAACTGGTGACGCTCTGCTGAAGTCACTGATCTGCACCCGCAAAAGCTCCAACCCAGCACCCCTCCCGGGGGTCTTTTGCACCCCTTTGATTCCTCCAGGCTGCTCCAAGAAGCAATCCTGTCCCGAGGTGGCTGTGAACCAGTGACAGCCTCCCAGTCCAAATATACGTAGACCACTGGTTTGGGAGCACAGGTGCAAGCATGTGGAGGTACTGATGTCGGCCACCCGGTTTGCGCATCCAAGGTGGGCCTCCGTATGTCTTGCTTTGTTTTGAAGCGGTCTGAGAGCCAGCAGCTCCCATCAGCTTCCCCCCGAGCTGCAGGTACTCACTTGTACTGAAACCCACAATGTTGGCGGTGGTCTGGGCTACTGAGAGTCCTCTGCTGGGTCATCGCTGAGCGAGATGCACTTGGTGGATCTCCACAGATATTCCCAGGCTTCCCGCAGCCAGGGAAGCCGCCGTCGCCCAGGCCAGTGTAGGGCGATGGAGTGGTGAAGTCAAAAACCCCGTGTCCTGCAGTTTGCTGCCCTCGCTGTGCTCCCTCGGCCGCTGCCGCCCCGGCGGGGCCTCGCTGGCTGATGGGGGAGGACGTCTGTCCCTCTCGGCCACCGCGAACAGGTGAAGTGGGAACTTGGCAAAAGGAGCACACTCCTGCTTTTTCGGTTGTCACTGCAAACGTATTTTATTTTCTGCTCAGTGAGAAGACTGAGTCTTTGGTACATGACAGCGCGTAGGGTCACGGTAGTTTTACTGCCAGGCTTGGCCGTCCTCTACTTCTGGTGTAAAAAAAAAGGGCTTTCTTCCCCCGCTCCAGGTTTCCAGCCAGGCCCTGGTTGTTGCGGTTGCGCACACATGCGTGCCCCCGCCCGCACACGTATTCCCACTCCATGTGCTTCCCGAGACCGGAGTTGGCTTGTTTTCTTTCGTGGTTTTGGTTTTGTTTTTTTCCCCAGGGCTTTCCAGATTGCGCCTTTAAAGGTAACTTTGAAAATGTCATTGGTCAAAATGAAAGGAACGTTTCATCTGACCTTTTTCCCATTTGACATTTCCATAGGCTTGGGACTTTTTGTTTTTAATTTCTCAGCTCCCTGACACCGGCGGGGTTTTGATTGACTGCCGGGCAGCAATCACAAGGCGCTCCCTTCCTCGTAAGAGGTAACCTGGCAGTTTGCAAACCGGCATTTCAGGCAAAACCCAAGGCCGGAGGACATACAGTTTGACTTTCAACATCTGTCTGCATTTTGCCTGCGTAAGCCCCACGTTCTCTTAATGTGGAGATGCTGGGGCTTCCTTTCAACAACGAACCATCTTCTTTTTCACCTTAGGCACCTGATGCAGCCCATCGCAATACGAGTGGCTATCTTGCTTTCAACATCAGGAGGCTTCGACTGGGGCTTCCAGCTCTTCCCTTTC
>NW_009603639.1:13466-14886 GCF_000690535.1 Cariama cristata
TACATTTTTAACTCACCTGGGAGCTCTGAAATAGCTCTTCAAAGATAGGTCTCTGCCTTTCTCCCGTCTTCAGGTGTCACCAGTTGTATTTAGTTCGTGCTTCTTCACCCTTCCTGCACATCTTCCCTGCGTGACTCCTCTTCCAAGGGTGCGTGAGCTGACCTGTCCTTTGGCCCCTTCCCTCAGGCTTCGTTAGCTGATGCCCAGGCTCTGGTACTCTTGGCTCTCAGCTTTTGTCAGGCAGGCAGCATGTGGAAAATGGTGGGAGCAGGTGGGCAGCCCCCCCCCTTCTCACCGGGGCCTTCCCAGAAAGCATCTCGTGGTTACCTGTAGCGCTAGGAGTCGATGCTCCTTCGGCCAGCTCTCTGACCTATCCCCCCAGTCCCCGATGCCTCCTTCAAGGAAAACAGATGAGCAACTTTCTTGAAGTATTCTGAAGCATTTTCCTTTTACAGCATCACTGTAAAGGGGATTTATTGAGAGGAACAGGCGTGCTCTGATTAAGAGGAGCAGCCACAGAGGTGGATGGAGGTCAAGAACATCACTGCCGGCTTGGGCAGCGGCATTGCCGTTGCCGGGAGGTGCAGCTGCTCCTCTTCCATCCCGACTGCTCAGAAACCTTCCCTCGCCTGCTGCAGCGATGGGCTGGGTGGTTTCTGCAGCCCTTGCTCCGTCAGCCTTCGCAGGGTCCCAGCACGGTGCCGTACCAGCCACCTCAGCCCTGCCAGGGGCTGCCGGGGACGGGGCACCTTCCTCCACAGAGCCGCACTTCATCCCAGCAGCTCCGCACTCGTGCTTTGCCATCGCTGCTAACGGCAGCTCCCACCTCACCTGACACTCCTCCCGCATTAATTTTCCTCCGTTTCATTTGGGTTTTTTGTCTTTTTTCCAGGGGTACGGCAGCGGCAGGGCGTGCGGCTGGGGAGAGGGCTCTGGCTCCAGCCTTGGCACCCCCGTCCTGCTGCCCCAAGGAGAGAGGGTGGGAAGGAAGGGCGGCCAGAGCCGCTCGAGATATTACAATTTTTGGTGGGAGAAAAACCCGGCACGGTCCCTGGGCGTGGATGGCGTGGACACAGTGCCATCTCGTGGGGCTGAGCCCCGGCTCCCACGGCGCTGCCACGGCGAGCAGCATCCCTCGGGAAAAGGCTTTCCCGCGGGGGCGGCTCTGGAAAACGGCAAATAAGTTTGGCAGACAGAACCGGCTCTTACAAGCTATTGTAACATTTTATGTCAGGTAAGCACATCTGCTCTAAAAAAAAATAAAACATGGCTGCAGGCTTCTTATCCTCCAGTTATTACTACTTTTTTTAACGCTTATCCTTTTAGTTGTCCACCTTCGGCTATGTGCTGTAGCAGTTTTGCTGCTCTTCACACCATCTCTTCATTACATGTTTATTGCTAGCGCTATAAATAATATATA
>NW_009603640.1:0-22576 GCF_000690535.1 Cariama cristata
GTGGGCTGGCTCAGTGGTAGCACAGCCCTCGCCGTCACAAGACAGCCATCGCTCCCGGAGGGAGCCGTGTCCCGGCCACCCGTGTCCTCCGGGGAATCTCGGAGGTGGAATGCCGGGGGTGGGTTGTGCGGCTACGGGTAGCGAGTTTCCTTTTACCATGTTAAATAATGGTTATTCTTGCTGCTTCCTTCCCCTTTGCTCCCTGCCCTTTCGACGCATACGGTCCGCCCTGGTGCGAAGGGAAGGAGGAATGCCATCCCTTTCGGCTTGGAAAGGGCACACGACCAATTGAACGAGGGAATGTTGTCAGGGCGTCAGGAAAAGGAAACTGGTACACGGTCGGGTTTTTGTCCCTTCATTTCTATTTGCCTCGGATTAGCAGACAACTTTAGAGATAATATTTCCTGTGGACATCTTTTGTTCTGATTGAGCTGCAATTTGAAAGAAATGTGGTTTTTGCTTTTAGAAAACAAGATTTTCTGTGAACTCTACCTTTCTGTGGGGCGTGGATGTCATGATAGGGAAAACACTTCCACACATCATTAGAGAGTATTGTTCAGTAAGTAATTCTTGTTAGTAAAATAACTAGCATTCCAGATGTGATAGTCTGGTACTCATTAAAGCAAGAAACACCCTGTTTTCCTCTACCTCTTCCCACCCCACACTTCTAAAGTATGGTGTTTTTTTAGAGCTCATATGGCAATATTTATTTAAGGTAATAGCTATGTATTTTAACAAAATATTTGAAGTCAACCTCCAAATGCATGCATTTTTTTTCCTAAATCAAAAAGTCAAACTGCATTTTAGGTACTGATGACTGATTCTGGAGAGTGTTAGACTATGCACTGTTGTTCCACACTGTCTTAGGCAACGTTTCTTGCTTTCTTTTGCCTTTTTATTCTAGTCGCCACTAACGTCCCTTGGTGAATGTGACCTGGTGATGTCTTTATACAGTATACTTTTTAACATACCAGTGAACTGATTACTGAATTCTTCTTTCTGTTTTAAAATGCTCACCCTCCATCTCTGAAGCCCTGCTTGAGGGGGTGAGTTATGGAAGAAAGTGTCTTGCATGTCAGCTGTGTTCAGATTTCCAAGTGCAAGAGTGGGGAGAGTACTTGCTTGTGGATGATGAGGAGGTGTACTGATTGGATGTAGAAGTACAGGTAAAGAAAACAGTTGCATTCTTTTTGTTAACTTATAATTTAGGATATGCAGTCGTTTTTGTTTAGGCGTGTATGTAAGTTGGAGCAGCTTGAGCCATTTTAGTGTGCGTGATTAGCACTTGTATGCTCTCACTGATTTTGGCAGCTTTACAGGGGTCATGTTTCGTACAGATGAACTGTTTCTGAACAGTTTCTCCAGTGTATTAGGCTCAAACTTCATTTGAACTGAGCAGGCTGCTGTTTGCACTTGCTGCTTCACGAACCACACTTAATTCTTTCAGTTCTAGTATTCCCTCTATAATATCCCGCTGTCTTTCATTTCAGATAAGATCCTTTTCAGAGTAGCTGTGTTTCCTTGATAGTTTTCCTTTATATCCTGTTTCAGTGGAATAACTACTTAAATACAGTAAAATAAGAATTGGTATCTTAAAATAAACCAATAACCTGCTGTGTCTGTTCTGTCTCTTGCTGCCGTTAGCTGTTTGGTGGAAAGTCTGCATGCCCTTTCCTTAATACCTCTAGTCATCTAATTAGGAAATTAGATAGATTTGTATTCAGGAAGGAATGCGAGTCTAACAAATAATTCTAAATTATGATGTTGAATAGCCTTTTCTGGTGTATCTTTGTACTGTAATCATGGACTGTAATTTTAGTTTTTAGTAGGATAACACCAGGGAAAATAGGAATGCAGGAGTTCCATTTGTAGAATAAAAGAAAAATAAGAAAGTTAAGGAAAATGTAAACAATGGCTTGAGGACTGGGGAGAAGATCATCGTGGAGAGTTATCAACTATGAACATTTCTTTATGGTGTCTTTAGTAATAGGGTAGAATAAATCATAAGCAGACAGATTTATTTGTAGTACACATTTCACGTGAGTGTGGCTCAGTAGTTGACCTGCATGGAACCAAAGAAATCAGTTGTGTTTTTTTTTTCTTAACTATAAAAATAAGCCAAAGATTGCTTCTGCTCCTGTTGTCTGCTAGAAACTTTGAATGCTTGTTGCTATTGTATTTAATACAGCTACTGAACTTGAAATGTCCCCTACACATTAAGTTGGTTTTGTTTTTACTTGCGTAGCATGAAATTGGGTGGTACAGTAGACAATTAGAAATTTGGTCCAGTCTGAGATCTAATGATAAATTGCTTGTACACATAAAACCTTACTGTGAGGTGCTAAAATTTCTGTATGATATGTGGCAAAGCTAGTTACCCTCTTTTTAAGAGTACACGTTTTAAAATTAAAAAAGAATATAACAGATTCCACTGATTGTTTTTGGGTAGCATTGTTATTGTAGGTATGTCTTGATATTTGAATTGCAGATTGCAGTATTCATAACTGTGTTTGCTGGTCCTTCATACAACAAAACAAAAATTGTATCATTTTGGAGTGTGCACGTAGGTGTCTAGTTGATCTACCTGTCTGGAACAAATCTCTCTAGATAACTGTGTGTGTGTGTAAGGGGTCGAGGTGGTCAAGTTCTTGATAGGCCATGCACCATTTGTATAGGAGAGATTAGTTTCTAATTACTGATCTTAAATACTTCAGCTGAAACTGGAATTTGTCTATCTACTTCAGAGTGTCAGAGGATTAACTTCTTAACCAGTATAGAAAATGAATGGACATTAAATAATTTTGTGTGGGGAAGAGTGAAGAGGTGTATCCTCTGTCTTCCCCAGGAAGAAAAGTTTTGTTTGTTTTTTCTTTTATTTCTGATGCAAAAGGTGCGTTTTGACAACATTCCCTCATTGCAATCCATCAAAATGCAGAAAAATTAACTTACATAGTACATAGTTTGGTTTTCTCTTATTGAATGTATTAAACTTACATATGTTGGATATTTCCTTTTTCATGTGTTGTTTCTAAGATAATTGAATGAATTAGTGCTAGTGTCATTTCAATGGTTGTCTTTCCCTTTCTCTGTAAAGTCAACTTTTCACAAGCATTGTGGTGTAAAATGTGTGTCTGGAATTTTGAAATAATCACATTATTGATTGCCTGAAACCTAAATCTCTGCTGTATATTTGTCTTTCACAGTAGTTCTCAATCTCCCTTCCCCTGCTCTGGCTCTCGTGGTTTTGTGTACCCACAGGATATTTGTGGTGACCGCAGTTTTGACAGTTGAAGTCTAAATACTATGGATTTGTAAGAGTAAGTTTGTGTGTGATGGCAATCCTTGAAAATCATGGACTTGATGGTATGTTCTAGTAGGATAGATAAATATACTAGTACTAATATTATAGATTAGCAAGCCCTAGTAATACTATTAAAATAATTTCACTGAAGACCTGTTGTCTCAAGAGTTCAGGTTTTCCTCTGTATTTTGATGGGCAGCTCCTTCTAATTTCCATGGGGATTCTCTACCTAAATATCTTTTAAGGATCTAGACCTGAGGATGATCAATCTACTGTAAATGACTGGACAGTGGTTTATTTTTATATCGTTTCAAGGTAGTTTTACTTGCTCCGTATAAACACACAATTTGTAAATAATAGTTATTAAATGTACTTCCAAAACACACAGAACACCTGTGTTTAAATCTATGGTTTTTGAAAGAGGCTTCATGGAGAGCCACCTGAAATGGTTGGGACTTCTCTGGAGGACTCATAATGAAACTACTTTGTAGCACATTGCTTCCTATACTTTCATACATACTTGTAAATAATATTTACAACAATTAAATATACCTCTAAAATAATTAATGAGCTATATATGAGGACATATTTACAGCATTTAGAAAATTTCTAACTCAAAACACACATAATAAATCTAAAGTAGTATCTTTGGACCAGTTTACTAGTTAGCTACTCTACTTACCTTTTTAGCCATACTTTCTAAAGATGTTTTCCAAGAGTAATTCCCAGACTTTGCAACTGAGAATAAAACAGTGGAAAGTGAAGTTTTCAATGGAATATACACTTCATAGTAGAAAGTTCCAGCTAGAATCACATATACTGTGAGCAGGTAGTCTGGATTTCCCAACATCGTTGACAGTTAACTGCAGTTTTTATCTTCTTGTTCTGGTCCCCCACTTTTTAAAGAAAGAAGCAGTCGATTTCTGTGACTGTTTGGTGTTATGATTTGTATGTGTTTTTACTGAACAGTGTGTTGTATTAACTGCCCACAGATATCTTCAACAGTATTTAAGACTTAAAGGACTAAAATAAACAATTCTGCATTAAAATTAAAGCTGTCTGTTTGAGCCCTTACTGAAGATACTGAGCAGCAAGTAACGCAGAACACAGATTTCCAGTTTCTCAAATCTGACAGCCAGAGTTTCTGTGCTGATAACTTTATTAGGGTTTGAAGACCACCATGAAATAGCTTACCAGCAGGCAGCTTTCCTCGCCTTTGTCCTTGCTTTGTGATCAGAGACATCTGTAGAAATGTATTAAGCTTTTGAGGTAAAGACTGTATGCTAACTCTTAAATGAGACAGTAACTGTTTTAAGCAATCAATTACAGTTTTGCAAGATTACAAAATAATTAGTTTGTCAATAAATGGAACAAATATGCAAATCAAATTGTTGCATTCCTCCTGTGATTCTGCAGACCTGCTAAGATCCTAAGGTACCCGTGTCAGAGTTGCATTGCAGAAACAAGAACTTTTATTCATTTCTGACAGTACTTTTAAGTCTCTCAGTGTGAGTACCTAGAAACAGTGTATGAGAAAAATATTTAAATGATGTCTGGTTGTATGTTTGAAAGAGCAACCACCCATCTTGGGGGGAAAAAGAAAAAAAGGTATCTGTTGTTTTCTAAATAATGCTTATCTTGTGAAGCATACATTAACTTTTTGTTAGTTGCCCTGCCAGTTGAACTGTAGCGGAGAAATCCAGTACTGACTGCTAGGAAGGTAATTCAACTATGTGTCCATACAGAACAGAACAGTCTTGGGTGCCCATTTAACTGAAGAAACTGAAGTCAGCTGCATATCTGACTTTCAAAGGTCAAGATGAGTTTATGCAGGGATGCTCAGATGCTTATCAGTGATGGCTATCTTCATATTATGGTACAATTTAACACCTATAGTTGTGTTTTGGAAACTTAGTTCTTGTATATTAAGTGTTCATATGACTGATCTGAAAAGTGAAGATATGATCGAGCTAATTTTGTGTTTTGAGGTCACCACCTCTTTAATAAAAGAAGCCTCTTGTTAGTAACTGTAAAAATACTTTTTTTAAATGTACTCTAGCTTTATTTACAATTTAAAATTCACAAGCACAAGAGTATGGTCTGCCCTGTTAACTGTGAGGTGCAGTATTTAATATTTTTTAAAATAAGTTTTTTTTAATAGGTCATGGCAGGATTGTTCTCTTTTCTGCCAGTCTTGCAACCAAAGAAAGGCCACACAGATCCTAGTTCCAGTTATATTACACCATGCGTAGACATTAGCTTTGCATTGTTAAGCCCTCATCCTGCAAGCTGTTCTGTAGGAACATGTGCTTATACCCATACAAAGCTGGCAGTTGAAGAGAGTCTGTTGCAATGTATAGATGCACCTGTGAAGAGTTCCCTGCTGGTACGTGGCCTTCAGCTGTGTGCGTATTCTGTATGGATTCCTGTGTTTGGGAGGAGGAGGTTTAGACGCAAGCTCAGTTATCCAGTGTAAAGTTCTAATAGCGTCCATAAATCTTGAGGGTATTTTGGGGACGCAAGATTCTTTCTTTCTTACAGAGAATCATAAACAAAAGCTGACAACTTCAGAGTTCTGTTTTGTAATAAAATGCCAGTAATCTGATCGTGTACCAAAGGGCATAGTGTAATAGCTTAATTTCTTGAATAAAAATACCTACATTTTTTCTTTGAATCCTGTGTGAGTCCTGGTTGGATAAACTTGGTTCTCTGTTTTTCTCAGGCAGACAGGTAGACTCCTTGATATTCAGGTTTAGTTGGTTGGTTTGTTTTTGCATGGGCATCCAGTGTAATTGACTTCTTTTAGGTGGCAGTTCTCTGACCTGGTCCTTCAGTGCATCTTCTTACCTGTGCTACTGCGGTATTTGCTCTCCTAGCTCCTTGCCTTCACTAGTCAACATTCTTCTTACCTGTTCTTTTTTCTCTTGTATCTGTATTTCTTCACTTTAATGATCCTATATATTTCAGTATTATCTGAAGGCTGGCAGGTATTCTTTCCCACTTAAGCTTTGTATTTTGATGTTTATTGATTTTGTTCTGTTGATGTTTGTAAGAGCCAGTCCCAGCAAGGAGAGACTGTGGAAAGTAAACTGCTGGAAATAATTTGTAGAGCTACCTGAAATACTTTTAAAATTTTCTTACAAAGAAGCATTCCATTTTAATACTTCTGTTCTTCAGTGTGTGCTCAAATTGCAAAACAGCATAATAAACAACAAAGAGAAGAAGGAAGAATTTATTCTTAGAATAAAGTAATGTGCAATTAAGGTGCTGTAGGTATTCAGGCAGGTACTAAATTTAACAACCAGACATGTAACAAGGTTTTCCCCCATTCTTTTGCAACTATTCCTTATAGTTGTCTCTTTATTAAATTCTGGTTTGTAAAACTCAAGTTCAGAGGAGAAGTTCAAAACGTAGAAGTGTTAAAACAGGCTTGCACGTAATTTATCTATACTGAAATTCATGGCAGGGCATCATGGATTTTGGAGGTGTTTAATGACAAAGTTTGAAAACATCCATTAGCCAGCTGCTTAGAAGTTTCTGTGTGTGCTGCTGTTCTGTACTTAGTCTACTTAAAACCATAGTAAGCAATGTAATATGCTCATAAAAGAACAAATAGCAACCTACTATCGAATGTAATATGCTGATTTTAAGAAATATAGTAGAAATTAAGTTTGTCTTCTAGATAGCATCTGCTGAAGAATGGTATTGCTTCAAGGAAATGTTACCAAATTCTGTGATGACATGACAGGGGAAAAAGGCAAATGCATTTCATTTTTTGTGTGGGGTAGCACTTGACTAGATGTAATGTTGGCATTACTGATAAGCTTGAACTGGCTGCAGTCAGGAGTCACTGGCTTAGTTGGTATCAATAAGTCTGTCTTAGTGTTGAAAATTCCTGTTTGCCAAGAGCCCTTCAGATGGCATTAGTGGTACAAAGAGAGTGATACCAGACTTCTGAAGAAGATGGTGGATCTAAAATATTTGGATCCTCCCACTGTAGTAGTGGATTCCTTCCACTCTTAGGCTTTCATGGTCTCTGAACCAGGCTTGCTGATAGAAAGCTGCTTGGGGTGTTATCCATGCTCAGAACATGCTTCATTACCACAGTTCTTATCAGAATAATCTGAATGGAGTTGAGGCTTGTGCAGTGTTTTTGCTTTAACAGTTTCATGCTTTTTTGATTAATTAGTCATCGTTTTTGCACAATCAGAAGTTATGGATGAATCGTAAGTCACATGACTCTGCGCAATAACTGGAATCCACTCTTGTGAAACAGAAATACGAAATACTCCGGATGTAGTGATGACTTTAACATGTCAAATGCGGCAATGGATTGATTCCTTCAATGTGTCGCAAATGTATGTTTGGTGCTACGATTTAAACTCAACATCTCAATCTGAGAGGATTGCTTAAAACTTGTGCTGTCTGTAGGTGACGCAAGCAAAACAATTTTGCTTTGTGGGTTTTTTTGGAAGGAGGGAAGAAGGTGCATCCTTATGGGTCAAGTACTCTTAATGTTATTCTGAACTGTTGTTAAATGCTATTGTATGACTTTTAAAAAATTAGCTTATTTGTATTAACTAGTTGGGTGAATTTAACCCAAAGAGTTCGATCTGCTATTGTTTTAGAATTTACAAACAAAAGCACGAGTACTTATGTAATAATCCAGAAGCATCCCTGAGTAAAGCTGTCTTAACCACAACCAAACCCTGCCTGAACTTACTTGATGTGTTCTACGAACTTACATAAGACCTTGATACTTTGGTGCCTGTTCCTATTCTTCCTCTGTCTTAGGAAATCTAGCAAAGTTTTTATTTTAATCTCTTTGTGTTACCTGAAACTTTTCAGGTGATGTTATGGGGAAGATCCTGGTGAAGACTGTGGTTTAGTTAGTGGTAGCATTTCTATGGGTGGTTAAATGGAATTTAAAAGCTAAATTTGCATTGGAGGCCTATTGTCCAGAACCAAGTGGTAATATTTGACATGCTGTGTGAATAAGAAAGAGAGGAGTATTAGATTAACAAAAAGCAGCATAGTATTTTTTTGTGTGTGTATGTCTGAGACTAGCCATTTTAGGATCAGATCATCTTAATGACCTCAGATTAGAGCTACTGGTGTTGTGGGAGAAAAATAAAAAAGTGTGAAAATATTTGATAAAGTCTTTCTTTAAAAGAAACAAGACCAAACCAAACAAAGCTGAAGGCAAGCCTTTTTGATGTGAACGTCATCTGATCCTACGGAGTCTAACTCTTAATTTGAATACAGTCTTTGTACAGCAAAGTCTAAATTTGATGTGATGTGGTGCCTAAATACTCAGAGATACTGTCATTTGTTTATGCTGTTGCTTGCTTCTTTGTCAAACTACAGCAGAAAACTTTAGGTTTCAATATTAGAATTCAGAATTTCATGGGCAGGTGACAAACTGGTAGGATCTGAGCTGGTTTCACTCTGCTCCTGCTTGTGTCTTGATACACACTTTGGAGTCCTTACTGATAAAGGAGGAGAACTGTAGGACTAAAAAGGGTGGGAATATGTAGAATTGTTTTTCGTTTTTTCTTTCTAGTCTCACCAGTTGCTTGGAGGCAGGGATAAGAGAAATGGAGCTTTGACCTTTCGGCATCTTGGCTGTTATTAGTTGTTGGCTTGAAGAATTGAATGTATTCCAGGGATGACAGGGTAGCTGAAATTTCAGCAGATTGAAAGACTGTGGTCTCTTCAGCTGGTAGTTGTTTTTCTGGATACTTGGTAGGCTCCATTGGTAGCTGAATAATAAACCTTCTGCCTGTGGTGTGTTGTAGGGGTTTTTTTGTGGAGTTTTAAGGACTTTTGTGTACGTAAGAGGGAGGATTCTTCCTTTGGTGGCTTTGATAGATTATAAAGTTTCTGTTATCAGAAATTGCATGAAGCTTCAGAAGCAATTGAGCACTTTCTTCCTGTTCTACTTGTTCCAGGCAGGAAAATGTTACACTGTAGCTCCAAGGAAAATGGGATTCCCTGCTGGAATTGCTTAATTCCTACAGTTTCTGGAATTTGTTATGGCGATGCCAAGTTCCCGGTTTTCGCAGATTACCTTGATACAATCCTGAATTAAACCACCTGGGGTTTGTTAGGCAAAGCAAAGTATGGGCTAGTTGGGGCGGGGCAACAACTACATTAAAATAGCTTTCCTGAGTGTATGTAGGGAATGTAATCATGCTGAATCCTTAAATGGTTACCTTCAAAATCAAAATTGGGCATCCTGCTTGGGAAGTTCAAAACAGTGTCAGAAATTTAGTTCTCTTATTTAAAACACAGAAATGAACCCTCAAAAACCTGCAAGCATTGTGAATCAAGAATACTGACTCAGCTAGACTTTGTGCACTGAAATGAAACTTAGGAAGCTTGCGTATTGAAATTCTTGTGAAATTTCATTTCCTTTTGTATGGAGGTTTATATTGCTTTGTTATCCTTTCCCAGCTTCAAAAAGGAAAAAAACAGGGAGGGGAGAAGTAAATAAATTTTTTTTAAAAAATTGAATCCTTCAGAGAGAACAATGCATGGAATTATTCTCCATCTGAGATACTTTGTAGCTAGAGAGGTTTAAAAAGACAATAAATATAAAGGGCAAGAAAAGGGCAGGAGACTACAAATAGTGCAGATGCACCGGTATGCAGACTTCCAAACTTAGTTTGCTCTGATTATTGTTTTTAAGGTGGCAACAGCAGTTTCTAGTTCTGTACCAGGCCGTGTACAAGAGGAAGCCCTTGGCATTTTTGGCAGTCCTGCAATACTTTTCTGAAGTAGCTTAGATATTTACGGTGAGCCGTGCTCTACAGCTGGGGAAGAGAGTTGGAAAAATGCTAGGTTACCAGAATTAGCCAAAGAGGGAAAATGAGATCCTGTCTCAACTAAGGTATCTTAAACACCTACCTGTTGAGTTCAGTTGTTGTCCCTGTACTGTATTATGAAACCAGATGAATATAGTGTACCAATAATTCCATCTTGTATTAGCTTGGCTTTATCTTTCATTGAAGCTTAAAGACTTCATTCTGTGAAGATTTAAATAGAAACAAAGCCTTATTGTGATAAAAGGAAACAGGGAGAGGTTACCTAGTTTGGTGACTTCCACCTTTGATTTATAGAATTCTAAAATATGTCTTCTGAGGATACATACTTGGAACAATGTATAGAAACCTAATATTAGGCTCGATTTGTCTTAGTTATTTTTGCAAGTTACCTAGAGATTTCCTTTGTCTTGTATATGAGCTAAGGGAAACGATGCTCTTGAATTCTCATGGTCTGTCATTCTTGTTTTGCTAAGCAAAATATCTTAGCTGATGTGCTTGTAGGCATACAGCAGGGAGGTTGAACTTTTTTACAGATACGCCCATCAGGAGACTTAGAGTAGGAGTGGTCGCACCTAAACACAGAGACAACCAAGTTACTGCTTTGTTTTGAGGGTTTACAGAACCCACATTACATACATGGGCAGCCAACATGTTCATGTGACGCTTTTAAATCTTCAGAAGATTCCTTTGTAGTCTCTTCCAAGGGACATGGTAGTATTAGTAAAGTAGGCCTGTCGGTGATGTGGTGATGGGAGTAACCAGTGTGGAAAAAAGTCTCATGGAAGTGCTGCTCCAGAGGAGAGGCTTCTTGAGTGATGTGTCTGTCCTTGCAGAGTAATAGTAACTTGCATACCTACAATTTGTGTGTCTGTATTTGCCTATTCCTGGTTATCAGATTTGTTTTAAATTGCCCCAGTTTTGTGATGACCTCAGATTTGCACTGTATCTTGAATCACAGCAGTGAACATACTTTTCTCCTCCCACTAGGATTAGGCTAAATTTGTTGGGAAAGTATTTGGCAGTTGTATTCAGTTCATTCTGTTTGAAAAATATCTCAGCAGCTGGTTGCTATAGAATCATTATATCTCTTCCAGATTTTAATGTTTAGTGGGTTGGATAAAGTGGGGAGGTTATTGGCAAGGTAACTGAAAAAATGTGTTAAGTTCTTTCTCTCTTGGGATGATGCTGGCTTAGTGCCTCTTTGTCGGACTTCTTTATTACTGTTTTTCAATGTCTTGCATGAACAGCGCTGTTGGTGGATGCTGTGACCTCTGGCACTGTGTATCTGATTACTCATATTTGGCCAGGCTGTAACATTTTAAAGCTATGGCTCATTTTTTTCCTTGCATCTTTGTGTATCAGTTCAGTTGGCATGCCAACCTAGATATAAGCATTTAAAAAATGAGGTTTAACTGAGTTTCTGTTATAGATCTGCAACACTTTAATTTTGTTAGTGGTTTTAGTCTAAATTTGATCTCTTTTGCAACTGTTAGATACCACTTGGAACAACTATGATCCTTTCCCTAAAGCTTTTTGGGATTTGTTTCTCTTTTTTTCTTCCTAGTGCTTAATTCACAAATGATTTAGATATGTTGCTGGCGCTTGATACTCTGAAATTGCTGTTTTCCAAAGCAGATCAATTCTCCTGTCACAGAGAGAACCTTTTTCAGGGTTCAATTGGGTTGCCATATGCCGTCCTCTAGAAGATCAAATCTTAAGGATTTGTCTATGTAATCAAAGCTTTTTTATTATTCAGGAATAAATCAGCCTAAAGCACAGGCTATGGTCAGGATCGTTCATGCACTTGTATCCCTTGTATCACTTGTATCTTGTATCCCTTCAGAATTTTTGAAGAATGACCTTCTCTCAAGGCGTAAGCTATGTGTATTGTTCTAATGCCTGTGTATTGTTTGTGTGTTCAGGCAGATATGTTTAGTTCTGTCTTAATATTCTAAATGTTTTAGTTTAGAAGCAATCTGATAGCTTTCTTAATTGTCAGTAATGAAATTAATTTCCCAGAAAGACCCATGGAAGACTACGCAAATTTTGAAGTAGGTTAATATTAATATAAGGGAACAGGTGAGTAAAACTGAAAACTTACTACTCTGTTTGTGTGGCCACCAGCTGCATTTCTAGCTTTAGCTCTAACATACCACTCTGTGTTTCAAGGAAGTTTGCCTCCCTCTTCCCTTGTAGTTAAACAGTAGGTTTCTTCCTAATATTTCCTGACAAGTAAATAGTACACGTTGTCCTGAGGTATTACATTTTCTTGTTAGTCCTCAATGTTTGCACTGTTAACCAGTTTCTTTGCCTCTATTTCAACTTCATTTCTTCCAATTGGTACCTTCAGTTCTCTGAGGATTTTAACACTGCATGCTTTGACTATGTACTGGCTGCTGGCAGTCAGATTTCTTGAGGCCTCCATTAAGACTTCATTTTTTGGGCTGTTAAACCAACAGGAATTTTTCAAAAGGCTAAAGTAATGATTGCAGGGTTGGAAGATGCTGATTGTTCTGCTGGGCCTAATTCAAAATTCTTTCTCTTCTGTTAGTAACTCGAAGGAGCTAGAGGTGCTGGGTTTTTTTCTTTCTCCCCTCTCCTCAAGCATTCCAATTCTCAGCTGTACAAGCAGTGATTAAATGAGCCATAGACAAATGTATATCCCAGATACTTGTGTTATTCTCTCAGTTGTCGTCATATATTTAGCATTTAAGAACTGGTAGTCAAAATAATTAGTGAGATTTTTTCAGCAGGTCTTAAAGTAAGAACGTGAACTACTGCCATGTAGTAGAACTCCTGTAGCTTGAAACAGTTGTCGTAGACATTGCTTATTGGAGAATTAAAAATAAAAAGGAGAAAGAAAAGTGTGTAAGTGGCCTATTCGGTCTAGAATGTCAGTGCATCTCATGGCAATGCTTGCTGATGGGCTTTATCGAGGATTACTTGCTGCTGCTTTTTTCTCCTGTAAGCATATGAACTGGCGTTTTTTAACTGGAATTTTTGCTTGCATAATTTGGGGTTTCCTGCTTAAAAGTTGCACTGAACCAGCTGTACACTTGAAGGAGTACTTTGAGTACTTGGGTTTGAAACTGTCAGCAGCAGTATTTAAGCAGATGAGAACTGAGGCATGTTCGTGTAATTTTATTTCTATGGGTACTTTATTGCCCATTTATGTGAGAAAGTAACATTGATTTGACTTCATATGTGAGATTTATGATAGTGCTGCTCTGGAAACTTTAAAAGTGATAGAAAATTGTACTGTAGCTCTAGGAAAATTAGTTATTGTCACTAGGTTTTTAGAGGAAATTAATTTAACAATCTTACTCTTGCTCTGTCCCACACTTACTATAATTTACTGCTTCATAGGACCTGTTATGACTGTTCACAACTTTGGAACTGAACATATCTAATAGAAAATGCTGTATATCATACTTGGCATATTTAGTGCCTCCATTGGTTCTTGATTAGACATGTATTCATTGTTCTGATGTCAAATGGTGGTTGAGTATTACTACCTTTTTCTTTCCCCAGAGAGGGACAAGTTAATTTTGAGGCAAAAGTTCAGATTCTTTCCCTTGCAAGTGGCCAACTCTTCTTTCCAGTAAGTTCATTTTGTCTTTTGCCAGTAAGTGCTGTATGTATTTTTCAGGAGAGTTGAAAACTACACTGAGTTTTTGAGAGAGGCTTTCTTGTCTGATGAAGGTTTGATTTTAGTGCTTCGGAATATGGGTTTTTGAATAGCTGAAATATTGGCAACTTAATTTTGAATGTAAAATATCTTTAGCCTACACTTCTCCTACAGGCAAGTGACTGCAAGAAAATCTTTCTTGCCATTTTAGAAGGTAACTTATTAGCTGTAATGATTGGTGAAGAAGTGGATGCTTAATTATAATGCCAGTTTTCATTTTCAGGTCTTAACTCAGAAGGTAAATAATCAGAGATGTATTTTTAGAAACCAAAGTTTATTTTTAAAATCTTCTCAGTTGCCAACTCTTGGAGTATGCTGTGCTGTACTGAAGCCAGCCAGCGGGAGCTGAAAAATTACTGCTGAATGGACTGCCAATTATGCTAGTCTCTGCTCTTTCAAGCTTCCTCCACAGCTGTCCCCAAGCCTCTTCTGATGATGTCTCTGCTGCAGAAAATGGCCCTCAAGCTATCTTCTGTTGGAGTCATAAGACTCGGTTTTCAAGGTAAACTTGCCCCTATTTTTAATAAGCCAGATTGAGAAATAAAGTAATCCTGATTCAAGAGTGAAAGCACCTTAAATGTTGTAGTAGCTTCTGGAGCAGGTTGAATGAATGACAACTGTAGTAATTTTTAGCTGTTGGGTTTTAATCCACTACTGCAAGTGTCAGATATAAATTGTGCAAACTTGTGTTCCTACTGTGCTATAAATTTTACAAACTTTTCATATCTATCATTCTTGCATAAAGATACATTAACATATTTGTGATGGAAAATAAATGTCATTTGTAATCTTAAACTGCAGATCTCTGCTATTTCTTCCCCATGTATAAATATACATACATGTAAACCTGATTCATGACCTACAGATGTGATCCTGTTCTTCCAATAAAAAGAGATTCCCCTTTCTCCAAGCAATTTTTATTATATCGCAATATTATTTTATTGCTATATTAATACTAAGTGCCTACTTGAATGACCAAAAAGTGGAGAAAAAAAACCCCAAAACTCATGTTACTTACTTAATATATTTTTTTAGGAGAAATCTTATTAGGGTACTGTTTTCAATTTGAGAGAGTGATAGCTGAATGAGGTATGACATATGTCTGCCATGGATACTATGCTCTTTGGGCTGGAAACTGAATGACTTATGAGAACTACTTAGTCAAATTAGATTAGTAGATTACGGTCACCTAAACAGCTAGAAAACATGAGAATCCTGCACTTAAAATCCCATTTTAAGACAAGATCAAAACTAGTCAACTAGAGTGCAAAAAACTACCTTACAAAAAGGCAGAAGAATGTCTTACTCACTTTTTTAAATCGTAGAAAGATTAAAACTACTGCAAGCAAGAAACATCCTTTGCATAAGGAGAACTAAATTCACTAAAATATCTCCGTTATGGTAGCATACCTATAACATCCCTTCTGTTATATGTAATCAAATGTTTTTTCTATCTTACTATGTATATGTACACATATAATTTATGTGAGCTGTTTATTTCAGAATCTCTCTGAGCTTTGGCTGCATCCTTTATCTTGAACTTGAAATCAGCATAGAAAGGAAGGAGCTGTCTTGAGGTTAAGCTTAAGGACTAGTAATTTTTTTTTCCTGGTTTGGGAGACATATCAGTATATTGGTCGCTATCAGTGTATGTCTTTCATACTATCAATCTTGAAACCATACGAGAGAATAATATGCTGAAGATGCACGGGTTTAACCAGCTTTTCAGGTGCTTGAGCTGTAATTGTTAATAAAGCATGGGAAATTACATTCTGTAATTTCTTTAAATTGTTACTGATGGCAAGATTAAAAATGGAGAGAAGGTAGACAGCTTCATAGATTTTGTGATGATGTAACTTAAACACTACAGATTCCTTTTTTTAGTGTGGTTATTTCCTCTTTTTATATAATTAGATTTTTAGGCACAGAAATCTCACTTTAGTGAAGATGATGTAAATTTTGTGACTTGGTAGAAGGATTTCACTAACTTTTTAGATTGATACTAGAGCTGGCATCTCTGTCTGATTCCCTGCAAATCGTGGCTTTGTCTTGACAGACACTAACTTTCAGTGAACCAAAGTAAGCTCCTGGCAACAAACATAACAAGAAAAACTGTCTGGGTGAGATGTAGCGCTGATGACTTCTGTAGGAATTTAAAGTTCACACATTTAACAAGGTAGCTGGAGTTGTTCACTTCTTCAACATCCAGAACCTTGTTCAGGGCTTGTATTGTGAAGGAAGATGGAAAAGAAGAGGTGTTACAATCCTACTGACTACTTTAAAAAAGAAATATAATAATAATCTCTAGGCAAGTCAGATCCTAAAACAAAGTTCTATCTTCAGATCATTGTTTTGTGTCATCACTGGGTGATGGTTGTAACAACATCTGACCGTATTTGATCTCTTCTCAAAAGGATGAAACTTGGAAAGCTTAATCTTTGCGAGGTTTTACATGAGTGCTGTAAGACCTGTCGGAGTTTGTTGGAGGAAAGGGATGAGTTGTGTTTGAACTATGAGGTGGAAGAACAATGAAGTCCGCTATAGCATCATGCCCTTCCTGCGCTTTTATCAGGCTTATCTTACTTCATTCTTTGTTCCCCCTCCTCTCTGTGACCTTTCTTTACTATTCCCCGTCTAAATGTTTCATCTCTTCACTTACTTTTTTTCTGTCCCTGCCTTTGCTGAGGAAACAAGTCTCTTGATGCAGAGTCCAGGGTGTCTCTTCATAGTAATCAACCTGCTGCCACCACACAACTTCAGTCAATAAGGATCATATTGTTACATAGCAGCGGACCTTTGCTTATGTGTGTAGCTGGGCGCTGATTAATAGTGAACATGTTAAAAATTTGCAAATGTGAGGATTTTTAAGGAGTTCAGTGGGCTTGTTTTCATAGCTGTCTTCACTTTCTAGAATCAAACTTGAAAGATTTTTTTTTTAGATCTATTATGTTGTGAAATTAGAGCATTGTATTACAATTTTGAAATTTGATTTTTTCCTAGTCAAAGACAGCCCCACAACCACAATGAGACTTGTAACAAATTTTCCTGATTACTGGGTACTGAAAAACAGATGACTCTTGAAGTACTCACCGGGGAGAAATTTGTGAGCTACAGTAAATAAACCTCCCCATGCTGCAGATTTGTGACTTACAGTAAATAAATCATTAGCACTAACAATAATGTTAATGTTCTTATCCTCTTTAAGGAAAGGAATTTTTATCCTGGAAAGAGGTATTAAAGCATTTCAGTACAGGGAAATTACTCTTTTTCAGTATTATTAACCATACAGACTTCTTTGGTCCTTTACAGAAGGACCATAACAAAGTAGCACGCTTTCCAGATCAAGCATGAGAAATACCTGTGCATATGGTGCCCTCCCCCTGTAATCTGCATTCTTCAGAGAAGCCATCTTATCAGCTATAAATATTGATATACTGAGAATGAACACCTCTTTTTCTAACTGCTTGATACATGTATCTTTAAAAAAAAAAAGTCCTGTCTTCTGTATCTAGTTTTTTTCTTTGAGTTGGTTGGTTTGTGTGCATGGCCTGTTCTCTCTTGCATAGGCTTGAAATAATTCCTAAAACTTGGCAGAAACGCAGAGTGTTTATAGCCTGGAACTAGGTGACACCATATTTGAGTGATCCCGTTGCTCCCTCAACTGCTCAGCAGTTAGAAAGTGCTGCTGTGAAATAGTGTTTGCAACACTGTTATGACTAAAGCTGAAATCTGTCTATTCTTCCAATAAAGTGTTTCTACCTATCTGTTTTTGTAGTGAGAAAAACCATAACCTCACTATATGTGTGCTTTGAAGGAGTGGGTGTTGCGTAAATACTTGTACCTCAACTCTAGTGAAATATATGGAAAGCCGCCTTCTTTTGTGTCTGTTTTTATCATTTCTTTGCTGCCTCTGAACTCATTATTACTACTGTTAATAAATATTCCAGTCTTTGTATCATAACATTTGAAGAATCTTTTGCCCCAACCAAGGATTGAAACTTTTCCAATTGTTGTTGAGATACAGGACACTGATTTATGTGGAACTGGTAGAAAGCGCATTTGTCATCTGGAAAGGAAACTTATCACATGCCCTTACACAATTTTCAATGCCATTCAACTGCACTTGCAGTCAGTTGATAATTCTGTTTAATAAAGAAATAGGATTTATAAAAATTTTAAAAGCATCTTCCAACTTTACATATGTATTTACCATTTCCTCTTGCAAAACATTTTACTTTCCCTTATCCGATTGCATGTATCAATGTACCTTGTGGACACACCTGAAATGGTTTTGTTCTTTTCTGAAAATTGCTTCTAGACATTTCAGAGGCAAATTTGTGTCCTGATGGAAAAAAGAAATAAAAAAACCTTGCTTTGGTATATACTCTGCCTTATGCAGTTAAGCGCTTTTTACTTCAGTTCATTAGTGTGTTTGTAAGCATATTTTAAATAGGAGACATTACATCTAGCAGTTGAGCTTTATCATATTTAATTCTTTCTTTAAGCTTTATGCAACTTTTGCATTCTTGACAATGTAAGAGAATCCTTTATCCTCTGTATGTACTGTTGTCTGATAAGCAACCTTTCTAGTGTAAGGGAATACCTTCATTTTACAAATGCCCAAGGGTCTGCCCTTATCGCTATGTGAAAAATAGCACAGGAAGTTTCACTATCTGTTCATCCAATATTTGCATTTCTTCCCAATAAAGCTGCTATTTAAAGGCTGTTTTGTCTTTTCATTGTCTGCTGGGAGCATATTTGTGTTAAATGGTATACTACTATCCTTAGGTAACATCCGGTAGGTCTTTAGAATATTTTTTTTTTTCCCCAAGATGTCTTTTCCTTTATCAAACTACATCCTGTTGCTTTAATTGGGTTGGTTTTAAAAGAAGTATTTAATTTTCTGTAAAGCTGAGAACCGTTGATCCTATTCATGGAAAAGAGTTGCAGATTTTAGCACAAGCAAAGCTCTAGATAAATAAAATGGTCTGCTTCATAAAGGAAGTGAAGCTTCAGTAACTAACACCTTGCAATATGTCAGCTGCTTTAGATTCGAGTATGTTCTCTATATTTACCTGGGAACGATTATTTTTATTCTTTTATTACTGAAATTCTGTAAATATTATGCTAAAGGTACCTGCCTTTAGGTGATCTTCAATTTCAGAGAGATTGAAGAGGATTATTGAATTGTATCCTGTATAGCAGGTACTGCTTATTGTATATGCTTCTTATTTGAAGTAGAAAAGAGACTATGTCCTGTTCTTTAATCTCTTTTTAAAAACAATTTGTCACAATTTCCTTGACTGAGATGTAGCATTGGTAATTTGTTCACTGTGTTACTGTTTTTAGAGAACTTTGACCGAGTCCTCTTAAGGCCTGTTGTATGCCAAATGAATAGAAGCCAAAATTTGTTAATCTTTGTGTGAGTCAGTCCATGCATACTTTCATTATTTATATATATGTATATTATATAAAAATAATTTTGTAAGTCAGAATAGTTTTGTCTATTCATGCTTTTTCTAATTCTATGACATTTCCTATGTAGTCTCTAATATTTCCTACAGGGTCAGGATCATCTACAGATGGAATACTGGTTTCTTCAAATAAGTTAGTATGTTGTCATGGATTGACCTTGGTTGGCTGCCAGATACCCACCCAGCTGCTCACTCACTCCCGTCCCCAGCAGGACTGGGTAGAAGATGGGGTGAAAAACCTCATGGGTTGGAATAAAGACAGGGAGATTACGTAACAGTTAAGTCATGGACAAAACAGAGTTGACGTGGGGAAAATTAATTTATCACCAGTTAAAATAGATTTGGATAGTGAAAAACAAAGCCAAATTGAAACAACACCTTCCCCCTCCTTTATCCTAGGCTCAATTTCACTTCTTCATTCCCAACTCCTCTGCCTTCCTCATGCCTCAAGCAGCCCAGTGGGGTGGGAAATGGGGGCTGTGGTCAGTCCATAACTGCTCCTCTCTGCCGCTTCTTCCTCTGCATTCTTTTCCCCTACTCCCGCATGGGTCTTCTTCACAGGCTGCAGTCCTTCAGGATAAACCTGCTCTGGCCTGGGGTCTTCCACGAGCTGCAGTGTCTGCTCCATTGTGGTCTCTCCATGAGCTGCAGGGCAATACCTGCTTCAACATGGTCTCTCCATCGGCTGCAGGGGATCCCTGTTGAGGTGCCTGGAACACCTCCTTCTCTCACATGGGTACTTGCAGGGCTTTCTCACACTTTTCACCTCTCTGCCGGGCAGTGTTTTTCCCTTTCTTACACAGGCTTTCCCTGAGGTGCTACCATCTTAGCTGAGGGGCTCAGCTGTGCCCTGTGGTGGGTCCTTTGGAGCCTCAGAGATGCCCCTCACTGCCAACACCCAGGCACCTCCACTCCACATAAGTGTTTAAACTCATCCTGGTAACAAAAAGTGTTTAACCTTCCTGTTTGATGCTAAGTGATGTGGCACTCTCTGTAGATACCCACACCTATGAAGCTCGTGCTTCATATATGTTATTTTTGTGTATATAAATTATATGTGTTGCTTGTGATGAAATCAAAAGGGTCAGATAACTGGGGTGAATGCAATACTTAGATCACATCACTGCATTGTAAACAAATATATTCGGTCGCCTTACAGCACTGTACCTGTGTGTTAGTGCCACAGAACAGAGAATTTCCTGGTGTGTGCTGCATCGGTAGCTTTATAGGTCAATGAGATGTTTTTAGCTCAATATGAGAATCTTCGTAACTACATCTTGAGGATTTTGTGAAGTGCTTACTTAGTATAACCCCAATACCTGGAACTGTAACTTTTTGTGGAGTGTTTGTGTGACATCTTTCTCTGGGAAGCTCTGTTGTGGAAGAGAAAAGTAATTTCCAAAAGAGTTAAGAAAGTATCCTCATTTTCAGGGTTTGTTTTAATGCCTGTTTTGTTCTTGCCCCAAAGAATAAGCTGCTCTCACAACATGCTGCTCAGTGGTGTTGGGCAATTCATGGATACGTGATTTCTTGTTTAAATGACTTTATTTTTCTTTTTGAAAACAAATGAGCGAGACTTTGCCATTCATCTTCATTGTTTTGGGGTGTTTTATTTTGCTGAAATGCAGGGAGGTTAGGCATTCATTAGGGATGCTACTCATGTTCAGGGCAGGTTCAAGGAATGCTTACGTATTTTATGAGGTCTCCTTCAGAGAATTTTGCCCTGAGATCAAAGTTCTTGAATTGACATTCCTAAGGAGATCCATATGACTAATTAGAAGAAAAAAAAATAAATAGGACAAAGCCACAGAGAATGACTACCATCAACCTGTGTCTGAACAACAGGGTTAAGTGTGATCAGAAGGAAGGTGAAAAACAGGAATACTTGTCTAAATGACATATGTCTGTTCTTGGATCTGAAAATGCTCCTGATGTGCAGAAGAGTTAGGAAGACAGAGCTTTGAAGAAATTTGGAGGAGAAGGTACCTGGGTGGGAGATGACGGCTGTTTCAGTCAATAGTGATGTGGTCTGACACAACTACTGAGATGCTGATAAGGCTTGGTAGATGCTGAATAATTCCTCCTATTACAGCACTGTTTTGAAAATCTGCTTGATAAATGTGCTCTAGCAAAGAGTTTTTGCCAAACCACTGCATTTATATAACTGATGATCCCCATTCCTCTAAGAGTTCAGAAGAGCAGATGTTTATGGAGGACAAATTGACCTGCGCTGGAGTAGTTCAAAGGACAGAGCCATCTGCGCCTTCTCTTATATCACCAACTTTAGCCTCTCTCTGCCTTACTAGACCTTTTTAACTTAGGTTTTGCCTAACAGGAGGGGAAAGGGAGTGGATCCTGAACTCTCTCAGCTTACACTTGTGATGACTCTGGGCTTTTTCTTCCTTTGTACCCTTCTTCCAGCATGCCTGTTATTTTGGGGCAGAGATGGAGAATGTGAAGTGAAAGAACTCAGAACATCTGATTATTTTTTTTTTTTCTATTCCTTTTTTCATTGTCCCCATTTCAAATGATCAGCCACCAAGTTCAGACAAGGAGGAGGATTTGCACAGCATAGTTACATGGGGTTAGGTTAGACCTACATGTTTCCTGGAAGGAAATGGGAGACCTGATTACCTGGAATATGGAGAAGGCTGAGGTACTCAATGACTTTATTGCCTCAGTCTACACTGGCAAGTGCTCCAGCCACACCGCCCAAGTCACAGAAGGCAAAGGCAGGGACTGGTACAACGAAGAACTGCCCACTGTAGGAGAAGATCAGGTTTGAGACCCTCTAAGGAACATGAAGGTGCAAAAGTCCATGAGACCTGATGAGATGCATCTGTGGGTCCTGAGGGAACTGGCCAATAAAGTGGCTAAGCCACTGTCCATCATATTTGAGAAGTCGTGACACTCCAGTGAAGCTCCCACTGGCTGGAAAAGGAGAAACATAACCCCCATTTTAAAAATGGGGGAAAAAAGGAAGAACTGGGGAACTATGGACCAGTCAGTCTCACTTCTGTGCCTGGCGAGATCATGGAACAAATCCTTCTGGAAACTAAGGCACATGGAAAATAAGGAGGTGATTGGTGACAGCCAGCATGGCTTCACTAAGGGCACATTGTGCATGAGTAATTTGGTGGCCGTCTACAATGGAATTACGGTGTTGGTGGATAAGGGAAGAACAACTGACATCATCTACCTGGTCTTGTGCAAAGCATTTGACATCCTTGTCTCTAAATTGGAGAGTCATGGATTTGATGGATGGACCACTCCGTGGATTAGGAAT
>NW_009603640.1:22863-49895 GCF_000690535.1 Cariama cristata
GCACCGGGCTCGGGGCAATTCCAAGCACAAATACAGGCTGGGCGGAGAACGGATTGAGAGCAGCCCTGAGGAGAAGGAGTTGGGGGTGTTGATTGACGAGAAGCTTGACCTAACCCGGCGATGTGCGCTGGCAGCCCAGAAAGCCAACCGTGTCCTGGTCTGCATCCAAAGCAGAGTAGCCAGCAGGTCGAGGGAGGGGATTCTGCCCCTCTGCTCTGCTCTGGTGAGACCCCCCCTGCGGTACTGCCTTCAGCTCTGGGGTCCTCAGCACAAGGACATGGACCTGTTGGAGCGAGACCAGAGGAGACCGCAAAGATGATCTGAGGGCTGGAGCACCTCTGCTGTGAGGACAGGCTGAGAGAGTTGGGGTTGTTCAGCCTGGAAAAGAGAAGGCTCCGGGCAGACCTTAGAGCAGCCTTCCTGTACCTAAAGGGGCCGACAAGAAAGCTGGGGAGGGACTTTTGACAAGGGCAGGGAGTGATAGGACAAGGGGCAATGGCTTTAAACTGGAAGAGGGAAAATTTAGGTGAGAGATTGGGAAGAAATTCTTCCCGGTGAGGGTGGTGAGGCAGTGGCAGAAGTTGCCCAGAGGAGCTGTGGCCACCCCATCCCTGGAAATGTTGAAGGCCAGGTTGGATGGGGCTTTGAGCAATGAGGTCTGGTGGAAGGCGTCCCTGCCCATGGCAGGGGGGTTGGAACTCGATGATCTTTAAGGTCCCTTCCATCCCAGGCCATTCTATGATTTTGTGGTAGAAGACTGCCATTGCTGTCCAAGAAGACTTGATGGCTCTGACCTATTCCTTTGACTGTCCTCATTCCTCCAAGAACATTAAGCTGGGTTATGAATCCTTTGATTCCGATCTGTCTAATACTAGAGACAGTTATGTTGGCCTACTCAGAAAGGGAGAGCAGAGATCTAAACTGTGTCCGTAATTTCTTTGCTTTTCAGTCCTGTGACTGAAAACACAGCTCACAGGTCCACTATCTCCACCCACCTGTCGCTTCTGAGCTCATGCAAGGGTATGAAAAAGGAGTCGTTGCGGTTAGGGTGGCTTTAGCTGCAGTGGAGGTGAGTAGCAATGATAGATTAAATTGATGCGTTGAGAAGGCAGGAACACTGGAGTAATGCTGGACCAATATGGTGAAACATAGGAGAGTTCATGTGGAGTTGTGTAGTGGGAATCTGTAGGAAAGTGGGGGAAGAAATTTGTTAGCTACCCTCTGGTGTAGTTACATGACCTTCTTGACTTGCAAGTAATATAGTAGTGTCCACCTTACTATAGGAGGTGGCCCAAGGGGGAGTGGAAGCAGCTGTGCTGTAGTAGTTGATGTAGGAATAAGGTAAAGGGTTAATCTGCAAAAAAAAAGCGTAATCATATTGTTCTGTAGTTGGGCCATTTCTTGCTGAGGCAGTAAAGGAAGAAACAAGGTTACTTGTTAGGTGGGCTGGAGAGATTAGAAATCCGGTAAGAGAAAAATGCGTAGTGAAATAGAAGTGATCCAGTGCTACGTTGGGCTTTCAAAACAACTGTGTTCTACTCTCTGAAAAGCCAGAGTTGAAAACTTAAGAGTGGCTAAGTTAAAGGTGTGATGTGACTATCAGCCTCTTCTTAGAATAATATGCTAATATACAAAGAACATAAAACTAGCACTTAGGTGTTAGAGAGCACTCAGACTTTGCTCTCCTTTGGCTAAGGCTGGACTCCAGGCTTTTTGGCCACTTTTGTCTTTTATTCCAAGCATATCTTCTAAGTGCCGTTGCGTAGTGATCCTTGAGCCATGGAGACAGCCAGATTAGCTGTTCTGAAATAAAAGATGACTGTCTTCATTTTGTGTAATGTAAATAGCAGAACCAATCTGCTTTATCTGATTCTGTTAGCATTCAGTATGACTATAAACCATTATTTACGGGCAGTTGAGATCACTGCTCAAGTTCATGTTTGCGAAACAAAATAGACTTTGAGGGTCTAAGTGAACACGGTACTTTCATATCTAACAGCGATATCATGCATTTCCTTGTCCTCCTTACTGAATCATTCTTGAAGTTAATGCTAGGCTGTCTTGTAGGTGTGGCATGTATTCCTAACTGCGTGATTCTTGTGTTTCAGATTTTTGGTTTTAGAACTTGCTTTGAAGGGGGAGGAGTCAGAACTTGCCAACTGTGATTGTGTTACTGAAGCTTTTTAATGAAAAAACCCAAACCAAACAAAACGAGAAAGTGGCTTATTACTACACCTCTGTAAGTTAAGATAACTAAAAAGAAAAAAAGTAAGTTGTGAGTGCTAAGAAACTACTAAAAGTTCATTCAAAAAAATAAGAAAATAATTCATACTTTACAAGGTCTTGTGGTTCAGAATGAAGTCAATCAATATTAAAGTGAAAATAAAACAAGGTTTTTACTTTAGTTTGTAATAAGGGGTTTAGAAACAGTTGAGTGATGCAGTGGATTTTTCCATCATGTTAAATCTTTTAAAATGAAAGCCACTTATCCCTCTAAAAAGATACTGCAGTTCAGTCACAGCTCACTCAGTACTGGAATTACTGGGTGAAATGCTGTGAAGATTAAAAACAGTACGTGTATGTATAAGATTAGAAGCAGCCATTCAAATTGTACTAGCTAGCCAAACAAAATGGTCTTATCACTGCAGCCTTTGCTTGCTTTCCTCCTTATGTTAATTCCATTTGATTAAACTGGGAACTCCTTAAGGGAAATACTTTTTGCTTTGGTTATATAGCTCGTACTATCCTGAAATAATTTTCAGGAGGTATTTGAGTACTGCTGGTAATACATAGTCATCAGCAACATTTCTTACGTGGATGAAGATACAGAATGTAATGACACTGGAGCATCTCTGGTTCTTTAACTTCTCATTTCCAACTGTATAATTTGGTTTCTCTGCTGCTTGTAATACCCATGTGCAAAATACGTCCTTGTGGTTCATGACCAGACTGAATTACGTTTCTGTTCCAAGTTACACTATTAACTGTTACCATGAATTAGAATGCTTTCCTGCCATAGTTTCCGCAGCTTCGAAATGAGGATTGTCGTTCTCATTTGCTTCAGAAGGGATGCTATTAATGGCAATAACCAGTTATCTAATTGCTTCTCATGTATTGGAAGAAGAAAAGGAGTAAATTTTCAAGGAATTAATCTCTGAACTCTCTCTGAAGAAATAATCTTGTACGTTTGTTAAAGACAAATTCTAAGCACCTTGCTCAGGTTAAATTATTAGATGTCAGTTAAAGAAATTAGAAATGCCTTCACCCAGAAATGTATGAGTTACTATAGCCTGAAAAACTCAGTACTGTTTTAATGAAAGACAAATTGTGGAAAACAACAAACCAGCTATTAATCTGGATGGTAGAAGTCTGTTGTCTGGATCTTAAACTTGTCTGAGAATTTTGAGCGTTATAGGTCTGATATCACCAAAAATGTTCTTCATAACCATCCTCTTGAGCTTTGACTCTAAGGTCTAGAAGTAATAAAATATATTTTGGACAGTGTACCCCTTATGTAGTATTTCAGCAAGAATGGACAAAAACCTGGTAGTTCCTGTGGAAGTAGTTGCGGAGCGCCTCGCTGCAGAAACAAATAAAGCTTATGTGACTGAACACGATACAGTGATGATGCTGTGGCAAGAAAATAAACCTTGTCCTTAAGTGCTTGCAAATTTGTTATACACAGAAACACCATTTTTGTTGTTAGTCTGGGGCTTCTACCACGGCTGTTGATAAATGTTAACATTAGGTTGATAAATGTCCCCATTTTGCCTGTTTTTAGAAAGCAAGGAGTTCTTTATTTGTTAGACTCTTGAGCTGTCTTCTGAGTTAGAGTGGAGAAGAGTGCCTTGCTACTACACCTATTGCCTGCTTGGTGGGTTTATAGTGACTTTTTTCTTCCTTTGTGGTCAGGTTATCCTTTCCCCATAGCAGAAGATAGATACTGTGAATGCAGAAGTGATCTTCTCAACTGTTTGATCATTGCCACAGGTATTGAAAAGCATTTGCAATGGTAGCTAGCTTTCTTAATCTCATTTGGGTGCTTGGCAAGAAGTCCAAGAAACAGTAGAACTTCACATTTGTGAAGGTTTTTACAGTTAGAAGTCATTCCTGTAAAGAACAGAAACTCTGACAAGGTTGACTGAAACTAGTAACGGCATTAATGAGCTGATCTCCAAAGAGCAGGGATCAAACTTACATGAATGTCTCAAATTGTTTTTGTTTTCCAACATCTATCTAAAATTATCATGCTTTGCTGAAACTATCAAAGTCCTTTTATTAATCTTAGTCTAAAGGCTTTCCCGTGTAACATGGGAAAACAACAAAACTTGCCGTTGTCTGTGATACCCCCAAGCAGGATGTCATGTGAGAGTATTTTGTCATAATTTGGAATTCTTGAGAAGGATGTGGTTTTTTTATCTGGTTGGTTTTGTTTCTTTTTTTCCTGTAGGAGGAGGAAGAAGGTGGCTGATAAGTTGCCTCAGGAATTATTTCTTGAATTGTATGCCCAAATTATCTTGTGAATGGTTGTTTAGGAAGAGAAATGCTCTGCTGCATTTTAAAGAAAACAAAAATGTGGTATTTTTCATGTGAAATTTGTCCATATAAAGACACATAGCACTGAAATAACTGAATTGCTCTTAATGTATATCTTTTATGGCCTTATTGCAGTTTTCTGTGTAAACATGTCCTTAGGAGAGCGCAGATAACTTTAAATATGAACTACAACAAAGTTTTAAGCCACATTGTTCAAGTCCATATATAATATGCAGTGGAAGGAATTTTCATACATGTCTGACTTGTATGCACAAGTACTGTAGTGTAGTTGTTTTCAACCTGATCATTTTTTCAAGGCAAAAACTTAGATAAGACATCAGTACTTAAATTTAGATATGATCTGGGCTTATGTACATATGGAGTTAGTCTCTGTGTATGTTTAAGTTTTATGCTTATATGAATAACTTTTAGTCTAGAAAGCCCTCCTTTAAGTTTAAGGAAGAGCACAACGTTAAAAGAGTACTTGTATATATAAAAGAGAGTACAACTTGTATATAGAATATTGGTTTATGAGAAGAGAGTAATTTATTTGGAGTGAGAGATAGGAAATAAAATCTCTCTGGGCTTGTCTACAATAGTATAAGATGGAAGAGAGAGCACCAGCAGCCGAGATGGCTGGGCATTTCATTGTCTCCCTTGCTCAGAGCTGGGTGTAAGTAAATTTTTTCTCATAAACTAACCTATGCATTTTAAATATATAACACTTTCTGTGTCTATGAAACTAATTGTGTAGATTATGAAATTTCTAATTGTACAGAATGTAAAAGTTATGCTTATCTGAATGCTTTGATCCTCATGTTTGTTCTACACTTTACGTCCGTGTGCCAGTATGACATTTTATCATCCCCACGCTCAGACATGGGGAAAGCCTCATTGTACTCTGAAGTCCATGGGAGGTCATGGGTGAGAGGATTGTATTTATTTCCGTAGGATTGCCGCAGTGGAAGACAATCAGGGCTGAGAACCTACTTCCAAGTACTGTCCGTCTCCTTAACTCTGCGAAATAACATTGGTCCTCAGGCTGAAAAACGTAGGCTCATCTGGTCTTACCAACCCCATTATTTTTGAGAGAGAACACTCTCCTCTTTGTCCACTTTTCTTCCTGCAAATGTTCACTCCCAGGCTTTGTGGGCTTTCCACCTCCTAAGTGACAGAGAGGTAAAACCCCTGGACACAGTAGATGTTGAGTGAAACTGGAACGATGCTCACTACCAGCGTTCTTTGTACCTGCTCATAACAACAGAGTATAACAATCCTGAGCAGAAATGAATTGCAGAGCGCAGATGTGTATAATGGGTCTTGTATGCATTTGCGAGTTATTGATCTACTGGAACATCATTTGTTCATTGCATGGCTTTCACTGACCTGAGAACACAAACATGCTCTGGTGCTGCCCCTTTGTGGGGCAGGGGCGTGCAGTATGGTCCATGTGGGTACCACGCTGTCAATTTGGAAGCTGGTGGGTATGCTTTTCTGGAGAGTTGGGAAGTACAGAACTTGTGAAGGATTGTAGTGCTTAGTGGTTTATATTGTGTGTAGATTAGATGTTTATCTCGCTGTTGTGTATAGATTAAGTGGTGTATGTTAGAAGGAAGTGTTCGATGTTGGATCTGTTTGTCAAATCTCAGCGTGGTCATGGATTCAGCTTTTTTGTGGACAAGTGAAGGCAAGGAGCTCAATGCTCTTTATTCTTTCTAAAAGCATATAGGTATAAAGGTATATAGGTATAAAAGGTATAAATTATCTGTTGCATCTTCTGATTCTTGTGGAAAATAAACTATTTGATGCACTGTTATTTAACAGTTCATTACTAGCATAATTTTACTTATGGTAAGAGTTTTGGGCTGGCTTTCTAAGGAAGCAGTGCATATGATTGATGACAGTGCAGTTGTGGTTCCCCTTATTGTTTCTCCTTCTTCCTGCTTGAATAATTTCTGAACTCATTGATCAATGTCAGTCGAATTTGTTAAGAGTTCAAAAAAGTGCTGAGGTATCTAAGTTCCTACAAATACGAATACCAGTAGTTAGAAGTTACTGCTTTCCTGAAAGGAATGGCACAGAACTTTACCCATTCTGGTTTTCTGTCAGCTTTTTGGTCAGCTGGTTCCTGCATAATTTTTGTGTTGTCCCACTGTCCGTTCATTCTTGTTGGGGGTGTCAGGAGGAACAAGAAAAGCAGAGGAGTTAACACTGTTTTGGAACTGGTAGAGATTAGGGTACAAGAAATGCAGATCTAGAATGATTTGTTAGTATTTCAAAATAACATTGCAAATTGAAATGTCAATGCTTGTATTTCCATTACAGTAACTTACAAATATATGATAAATGTATAATATCGTGACTATGCCAGATGGTTTTTGGATAAATAGTACCTGGTCTCCGTCCCAGAGTTCTTCAACCCAAAACATAGAATCATAGAACAGCCTGAGTCAGAATGGACCCCGAAAGATCATCTGGACTAACGTTTTGTGGGAGAGGGAGCCTAGATGAGATTATCTAGCGCCCTGTCCAACTGCAGACTGAAAACCTCCAGCAATGGGGACTCAACCACATCCTTGGGGAGGTTGTTCCAGTAATTGATTGTTCTCACTGTAAAGAATTTCTTTCTTATATCAAGATGAAACCTCTCCAAGTGCAAGTTGTACCCATCACCCCTTGTCTTCTCTATCTGGCTCCTTGTGAAAAGAAAGCCTCTGTCCTCTTTGTAGGCACTCTCTCAAGTACTGCTGTGGTTAGGTCCCCTCTGAGCTTTCTCTTCTCCAGGGAGAAAAGACCTGACTCCTTCAGTCTTTCCTCACAGGGCAGGTTCTCCAGCTCTTTGATGCTTAAACTAAAAACTATGCAGTCAGTATTGGAATGATGTGAAACTCCTGATCTCTTTTAACTTTGGTTTGCATATATAACAAATCCTGAGCTGTTGGAATCAACTGTCTACAGCTGCAAAATCTAATTCCTGGAGAGTTAGGTCTCCTCGTGTCACTTTGGCATGTAAAATGAAATCTCTGGTTATGGAAGTTGGGTGTTATATTGGCAATAAACAGCAAACTTGAATTCTTCTCTTACTGGAGTATGTTGATCTTTGTCTCCCTCTGTTTGCTTCGTAATGTATGTCTGTCTGCAGTCTGTTTTGTTTTGTTTTTCCGTCTCTCAAGTTTAATAGCTTTCTGCTCCTTTTCTCCGTTTTACCCATCACTGCTTACTGCCAACTCCCGTTTGGTTTTTTGGGTTTTTTTTTTCCTCCAGAAGCTCTTTAGAATGGTTTTACACTTTCTTTGGCATCCAGCAGAGGGCTAGTCTTGAGCCTTCCCACTCCCTCTCCCCTTTCTGATGTGTTCAAGGTAAAGGAGGAATAAACTACTTATTCCTTTGGAGTGCTAGTATTCTGTGGAGGAGTATCTTCCCTTAAGTGGCTAAACACTTTCAGACCTTTCATGCAGTCTTCTGTTGCAGTATTTACAATATTCAGTTATCTTAGCTTGCAAAAAACCCCCAAACCAAAACAACAGAACAGAACCACCCCTCCCCAGCCCATTCTCTAGTTCTCCTTTTCAAGTCTCTTGTCCCTCTGTTGCTGCCCCAAGGGCTTTTCCTGTCTTTCTGCGTACCCTGGGAAATGGAAGTAGGAAGAGAATCTGTACTCTGCTGGTCTTGTTCCTGTTATCTTTTTAAAATTTGAGTGTAAAAACCGTCTGTGCTGTAAGATTCAATATAACATGTGTGGAAGTTCAGAGAACTCTGGTTTTGTGTGTGTGTGTGTTTTCTTTTTTCTAGGATTTACTTGCACTTTTAAAAAATAGAAGCGTAATAGAGGTATTGCCGGCAACCGAGTACAGTAAGAAAACATAAGCAAAGATTAAAATGTTGATCTTCTAGCACTTAAGAAATGCTTTTGAAAGAGCCACGCTATTAAGTTAGCTTATTCTAAAATATCAGTATGCATGTGATTTTTTTAAGCTTTTGAGATAATGCTTGCTGTGCATGAAATTAGTATTGACTGTGTTACCTGGCATTTGGAAGGTTTCTGAATCATATACCACGCTTGGTTGCTCTGCCAAATTATGAGGGGAAAAAAAAAATTTCAGTATTTTTTTTCATAGTTCTCTAAATTACAACTGATGGGAAGACTGGCTTACAAAAGTGCTGTGGGTTTTTCTGCAGTGACATCTGTGGAGTGTATATATAGTAGGTTCCCAAGTTGGAAGCCAGAAGAGTATGTGGGAAGTGTGAAAGGGGGATGGGGAGGGGACCAAGCAAGAAGTTCAGACAAAAGGAAATTGTTGATGCAAGTTAATGCCTTTTCTTAGTGATATTGATAAATTTCTGCTGCTGCTCAAGGAGTCTAAATTATTCTCCTTCTGATTCTGTTTCCTTTTGCTTTTCTCCTGTTGCCTGGAAAACATGAGTGGAATCTAGTAGGACAAGAGGCTGCTTTTTCATTGTTTTGTGACTCTGTTGCTAGCTATTGTCCTCTTGGCTCAGGCTGTTCATGTCAGTCTTTGTGTGGAGTAAGAAAAATGTTTTTCCTTTTTTCTTTAAAGATTAAATTTCTAGACTGTGTAGATTGCTTTTATTTGAAAAGCAAGCAGCGCTAACATTGGAGTATCTCCCACCAACTAACGTATTTTTGCTTGCGATGTCACCTTCACCACTTTGTTAATTTGGATGTGCTTATTAAATTTGTGGACTAGTTTGGGGGTAAAGCAGTTTTGAAATCTAGTTTCATTTTTTAATGTACTTTGTTTAAAACAAAGGAACTCTAAGCAAGATGTGCATTTCATGAATTTTTCTGTCAGGAATAAAAACCAGATTGCTGACAATGTTTTCAACAGTTGGAAATAGAGCCAGTTTTGCTCTTAAGTAGGAGCAGAGCTCTAACACCTAGTAAAGTAATGCAGCCTTGAGCAGTGTCACTGAGATCTTGTCTGTTGTGACTGACTTAACTTACTACATCACTGATTATTTATAAATGAAGATTGTTTTAGAGGACATTCTTGAAACAGAACTGAAATGTAGTTTGCTGGTATGAGGATGCACTTGTGGATGCATAGGTAGTGCAAAAAATGAGACATTTAGTTCTCTTGTAAGTGACAATTCTTGCAGGTAGTATTTCTATGAACCTGCTCTTTATTGCCTTTATTTTTGCTGTACTAATTACTTGTATGATGGTACAGAAAATATATTGAAAATGGAAGATACTGTAACTGATTGTCTGTTGTTTGTTTGTTTTTCAGGCATCTATTAAGAAGCTAAAAGCGACAGAACCATGGCTCAGTTTCCAACACCTTTTGGGGGTAAGTTGTTTATAGTGTATTCTGAACTATTCTTATCTTAGATGCAAAAACTTGGCATAAATCTGTTGCTTTCGGAATATGTTCTGTATGGAAGTGTTTATGGATAGTGTATCTTTCTGACATAGTTTATCTGATTTGTGGTGGTTTTGCAGACCTATTAGAGAACACACGGGAAAATTTGCAGAGACATCTCAGATGAGTCAAAGAGAAAAACTGTGCTGTATCCCTTTTTTGTGCATTGATCCATTACAGTCCTACAGTTTGTAACTGTTGGGCAGATCCAGGCCACTCGGCCACTGGCAGTAGGGCATAGCCTTGTTCAGCGGTAGTTGGGGCTAAGAAGTGGATACTCATTTTCTTTGAGGATTCCTGGACTTTTTCATTGGTAAAAAGTACAACAGATGCCTTTGGATGCTATCACTTCAAATTTCTTTTCCTTGTTGTCCCATAACCCATGCTTAGATTAGAACAAAGGTGCTGCATTTTTAGCTCTCCATTTATAGCAAGAGAAGGTATAGCATCTTGAACTTCAGTCTTTTTGAAAGATCCAGGAAGGGCCCTGGTAGTGCAATAGAGACATTACTTTTTGCTAATCATATGAAATACACTTTTGAGCCCAGTTTTGCAACCGATCTGAAGAAAGATCGCAAGATAAATTTCAGTGCTGAGACCTAGTAAGTAGTTTGATTCCACTTAAATGTTGCATCTGTTAAGGGCTTTTCTCTGGAGTTGCAGATATGATTCTTGTTGTGTGTATATGTATGTTTGTGTATACATTTATACACATAAATATGCATACACACAAAAAAAAAGTGTGTGTATGCATATAAATACATATGGAAGTCTAGATTTTGGGATTGGATATAGCTAGGAACTAAATTTGTACCTAGTGTTAGTGTTTCAGTGGGAGACTTCAGGAAACACGCATGTTATTCAGAGTATGTTGTTAGAGAAACCCAGTTCTTGTTAAACATAGTTGATTAGGCACAATCTCTTCCAGTCTGAAAAAGTCCATGAAGTTCAACAGAAGCATCATCTCTTTGCATGTCGTAGCTAGAACAAACATATAATTGGAAGCTGCCATTCATTGCCTCAGTTATCTTTAAGTCCAGCTCTCTGGGATTAAATCTTGTTTAGTGCTAGACTTTATCAATTTGGGAGTGAAACTGGCTCCCAAAAGCTTTGACCAAATAAACTCACTGGCCAGTTTCATGTAGGATACCCTTTCAGATTGTCTAAAAAGTTGTGAATAGGTTCATTTCACCATGATTTTCACAATCTAAGAGGAGTCATGATGTGAAAGGAACCTGCTTGTTCAGACTGAAGTATTTCCTTTTGTTTAAAGTTAGGGCTGTGCTTTGAATACACCCATATTTAAACATGTATGTGCATTCTTAATGGAAATCTTGTCGTCAAAGCATTCTCCTCTCCTTCAGAGAGTTTGCATTACATTGCAGATGGATAGCAGATTTCTTTTTTCAACTTTATATATTATCATATGATCTTGCGCCTCCTGTCCAAGATCCTTTTAACTCTAGTACATGGCTTTAGGAAGGAAGGAATTCACTATTTCTTCTCAAACAACATTTCTCATCTGACTGCTCTGCAAAGAGGAAGATGAAATAAGCATGTGACTAATGTAGTTTCTAGAGTATCTTTAATTTGTAATGTGATGTGAGGGAAGTTTGTTACGATATTCATACCTGAACCAAGTCTACCAAGTAGCATCATACCTCCTCTTAGAATGATGGTAAAAGTCTGAGAATGTTGTAAGAGGAAACAAATGGTGTAAAGAAAATTCCAATTTTTATGGGGAAGTTTATCATCCTTTTGAGAACGCAACATTTTCTGTTACCTGTAGTCATCAAACAAGATGCAGGGGAGGAGATTTGTGCAGTCTCCATATTGGGAGAGCCTTCACTCCAAATCTGCAATATCTGGTATCCCTCTGCTTGTGAATACCAATAATGATGTTTTTGTTTTTATTTCGCTTCTTTTATTTTTTAAAGACTCTTTCAAGTCAGCTTGGGAAATGGGTATGGAAAGAGCACAGCACCCAATATTTAAATTGGGGTGACTCATTGATTTTCCAGAACACTGCCCATTTTAAGGATGACTAAAGAAAAAAACCAGGCATGGTAGGATTTTTGTAATTGTTGGGAAGAATGTGGTATACTTGACCTTCTGTTGCTTTGTCCTGGAGGAGAAAATGCCCATTTCATATATGAGAGCCCACTGCTTCAATTCTGCAGATGAGGTGATTGCTAAGCCATGTAAAAGAAAAGATGGTTAGAGGGCTTGCTGCTGCATTCAAGAATAGCTTGCTTATGAGTCAGTTTTGTGGTTTGGCGACTGCCTTCTTTGTACCCAGCTACCAACTCCACAACCTCTGTATTGGCATCCAGGATCTGAAGCCATGAATGATGTCTTGGTGTTGGGTAAGATTCTGCTTCTTGCCCTCCTGTAGGTCTTATTGTTTCCTCAAATAACAAAAGATGGAAACAAGGCAATGCCAGAGATGCCATTCATACTTTTCTGACTGAAGAGGCTACTTGGCTTGCTTGGTTTAACATTGGCTCTTTTGATGTTCGTATCCCACAAAGGAGATCTACTGTTTCAATACCAACCAAATATCCATCTGGAAGAGTAAATATTGACAATCATTTATTCTAGTGACAGGGACTCCCAAGAAGAAATCAACAAATTTTGTTTTGAAACAGTTAACAGAATACATTTTTAGTTACCTCATGCTGTAAGAGTTTTAGTTCTGGGTTTTACTGTCATCTTTGAAGAAAGGTAGGAAGAGCTGGGGTTGTTGTTGTTGTTGTTGTGTTTTTTGGGGGTTGGAGGGTTTTTTGGTACTGGAGTCAGTCTCAAATTGAGGGTGAGCAAGCCAATGAATCATTGCAAATTTCATGTTCTTGGGTTTTTTTTTCTCCCCACATCATATTCAAGAATTTCTCCTCTTTGTGTAAGCTACCACATCCAGCCTTAGGATGTTGGGCTGGGGTAGTCATGTTTCTAGTACAGGGAGATGTTCATCTGCTTCTAATTGGCCTAGACTAGTTGGCCTCATCTGCATATTGGTCATAAAATCTTAACACCATTCCTTTCCTCCTGTCAGGAGTTCATGAGAAGATGAGGGAGATAATTGCTTACCTGAACCATTGTGTTTTGGGTTGTTCATATCCAAAGAAGAGTCCTGCTCCATCTCCACAGGGAGCACAGCTATGAAATCTGTTTACAGTGCCTCTGTGAGCTTAATCACGAAGATTTTTGGATTTTTGGACTAATCATAAAACGTCCTTTCTTTGAATTAGACATTATTAACCTGTCTGTTTCTAGAAACACATAAGTTCCCTGAAACTGAGATGGTAATTTTTTTACCAAGAATATAGCTTTTCTTTCATTAATAAAATCTACCATTTAAAGGAATGTTTTTCTTCCCCTTGTCCATTTCCTTTTCTCTCCAAAGTACATTTTGCCACATGAAAGTAGATTTTAAATAGCAGAAATTCAGGAGGCAGGAAATTCTCATGTTCTTCATAACTGCTGAGTCTGATTCTCTCAGCCTACAAGCAGTTTGAAATACTTGCTGTAAATATTTGTGGACCTTATTATCTGAAATTTAATCTCTGAGAATTTAGTGCTGAGACAGAGCGAATGCTAGATCTTCACTTTATTTTTCTGCAAGCCTAGGTTTTATCTTTCAATATTGCTTCAATAAAACCATGATTCCATTAACTTAGATGCCTTCATATCATTACATTCCTATACAGTAGGAGTTACAGGAATGTGTACCAGTGCAATGTACTTCTACAGATGTTGAAATCATGATTTTTACTGGTTAGAAATTGTTGAGACAAACCTGAAACACAGTGTTAGAGAGTTCATTGGAGGTCTGAAGTGGAAGCTGAGATATGTTTGCTCTGAGTACAAGTAATCTGAAGGATGAAAGTGAAATGTCTGCAAGAGGAGAGAGAGGAGAGAAACTGCTGCAAAAGTGGAGGTAGAACTGGAAAAAGTGTTGTGGAAGCATGGCACTGTAGAAGGGTAGTAAATCTCAGTGTAAAGTAAATATTCACCTCCAATTTATGAGTGTGCTGTGAAGAATCTGGTCTGTGTAACAGATTCTTATTCAGATTTCTCATTCTCAGAAGAATGAGGAACATGCTTTCCTGTGCTGTTGTTGTCCATGAAAAATGTTTACTGTGTGGTTGAATCGCACTTTTCCTAGACAAATAAAGAGTTGTTCTCTTATAGTACAAAACCACATTGTACACAACTGATTATTTGAGGTACCTTTTCAGTTAAAAGACCTTGTATTTCAAGTGCTCTGAATATTTCATTGCTCTGAGAGGCGAGCGACCTCCCACTCCCTAAGTATCTAGTGTTACGAACTTTTTGCGTTATATCCTCTGGTATGCTGATGTTGTGTTTTAATAGCCCATTTGTAAGTTTGATTGCACTTTGAGCAGCCTAGTTGTAACTTAAATTTTCCTGTGAGCCAGATAAGTGAATCAGTGCTCAGCAGTCGTCTTAATTTGGTAACACTTAGTCCTGGTGAGTTCATAAGTCATAACTGGCTATTTAAGGATTCATGGAGCTTTGAACTATAGATTTTGAATGAACGGTTTCTGTGTATATGTTGTTTTCAGAGGTCCAGTATGATATGTTATAGTTACACTCAGAAATAAAAATAGTGTAGTTTTTAGATAATGTTTCTTAATTTTATTTCTCCATTTCTTTTGAACTAGGCAACCTGGATATCTGGGCTATTACTGTGGAGGAGAGAGCTAAACATGATCAACAGTTCCATAGTCTGAAACCAACATCTGGATTTATCACTGGTAATGAAATAGTTTTCATTTCTAATTTAATTTAATTAATTCTTAACTAGCGAGCCTAAATATGCACAGAGTTGCCTGAGAGACATTTGGGCATAAGAATTAAAAAAATTGAACAGATTTACTCATTTTATATCCCATTTTTCATATGCCTTACAACATCAACCCCAGCTTTTCTGATATTTTCTGATGATATTTACCAGCTATATACTGGTTTATGCCACTTGATTTCCATCTGAGTAGGATTAAAATTATTTATAACTGTGGCTGTATAAAGCAGTTCTATTGTGTAGAGCAAGCTGATACTTTCAAACTGTAGAGTTAGAATTCAGGACGTGGAATCACCCTGATGCCTGGTAATATTTATAGTGCTTTTAATGTGCTCAGTGAATTAACTCACTGTCTGGCTGAGATGGAGGTAACTTTCTTCGTAGCAGACTGTATGGTGCTGTGCTTTGGACTTTCTTGCTATGGCTGAACAGTGCTTGCAAAGCTGAAAGGCTTTCACTATTTCTTACTCTCCATCCCCCAGTGAGGAGGTTGGGGCTGGGCAAGAATCTGGGAAGGGGAGACAGCTGGGAGAGCTGACCCCAGCTGGCCAAAGGCTCATCCCATACCATCATGCTCAAAAAAAACCTGGGGTTGTTGTCTTCCAAGGCAGCCATTGCTCAGAAACTGAGCCTGAGGGAGGTGGTGAGTGATTACCTTTGCATCACTTGGGGTTTTTTTTCCTTACTCTTTCACTTCCTAAACTGTCTTTATTGCGAGCAATGAGTTTTCTGAGTTTTCTTACTTTTGCTCTCCCTATTCTCTTCCCCATCCTGCTGTGGGGAGGGAAGTGAGTGAGTGGGTGCTTAATTTCTGCCTGGAGTCGACTCGCCATGCTAACATACTAATAGATTAAGCAGTCTGTTTAAATAAAGATGTATCAATTTAACTGAAATCCCTTTCAGAAACTGTTTAAACTAGTGAAATCAGCACAGGTAACCTCTTTAAAAAATCTAAATGACAAAATTGATTTAAGTTGTGGGAAGCAAAGCTGCAAGTAAAGGAATTGCACTGATCCTACCAAATTTTCATTGAACATCACTAATTTGCTTTGGTTTTAAAGGCAATAGGATGCCTACTTTTTTGTTAGTTTGTTTTGTTGCGTTTAATTTTCTTCAGTGCTACTTAAACTCTGATGCTCAATTGAAATGAAAAGTATAGAAGTGTTTTACCTTTCTTGCTGGCTGATCCATCAAGAGGATTTCCAGAGTGTGAAATGGGAATCAGATTCTTGCTAGAGTCTCATCACAGCCATACATGCTTCCAAGTACGCAGTTTGATTGTTTCTGTTCCTGTTACATGACAGATATGGTACAAAATACTACTGTTTCTATTGACCTCCTTTGATATTTAGTGCTATTTCTAGTCTGTTTACAACTTTCCTTTACAGGTCACAACATTTGCAAGTGCCTAATCCTTTTGTAATTGTTTGCTATCTTTACTTTTAATTGATAGTTGGGAAGTTACTTTGAAATACACCATCACTTTCTAATGGTGGCTTATCAGGTTCACATCAGGGTAAAGACCACTTCATTTCGTTTGTGCTAGCTGACTGGCATTGTACTTCCAAAAATCTAAGATAGAGTTTATATTAATTCATACTTTCCTGGAAGAAAAAATTTTCTTGTTCTCACAAGGCATACGATTCCTGCAAAGAGAGCCGTTAACACAGATCAGGGATTGTGAACCATGAGTTTCCCATTGCTCTTAATGTTTCTGCGCAGTTGACTTCATGTGGTGCTGACTGTTGCAGACTTTAACAGTATGTGCTTGTTGCAAATATCTGGTAGGTTTGCAAGTGACGAAATAAGTTTAAATCTCATACTCTGGTATGTATACGTAGCGTTAAGTATTTCCGGTTTTACTGTTGCTTCTGGTTTGGATATTTTTGACTTATGATTTCCTCTTTCCTTTTACAGGTATTTTTAGCATTTTCTGAAATGGTGTCCTATTTATTTTATAGGTGATCAAGCTAGGAACTTTTTTTTTCAATCTGGGTTACCTCAACCGGTATTAGCACAGATATGGTGAGTATATGGGCGGGGATGGGAGAATTGCAGTTATGTCAGAGTGAAGTTTACTGGTACAGACTTTGATAGTAACTATATTTCACGATCTGGGGTTTAAAATCACCAATTTAGTTCAGTGTGCTTTCCAAAAGCCTACAAGGCAAATATGCTTTGTATGTTTAAGATGAGTTTTTAAGTTACTAGTTTAGTTATTGGAAGTAGGCATCCTTCTATAAATGGCATTTTTGAAGTTGACGATTTGCAGCCCTCGTTTCAAATTACTAAATGCTTTCAGCTTTATTAAAACTGTACTAATACAATCGCTAAGCACAGTAATTAGTATTAAAAATCTTCTAATGGGAGAGCCTGTGCAAGACTTGCAACATTTGTTACAAAAATTAAGACTACTGTAGACTATTTCCATTGTAGTTGGAGATACAGCTTGAAAGCTTGAAATTTTTACTATTCCTCGGTGAGTTCAGACAGATCAAAATCTCCTTTGCTCTATGTTACACATCACAAACATTTCTACAGTCTGCCAGTTTCTTCATGCAGGATTGCAGTTGTTTCTACTTCAAATTATATGACCCTGCCACTCGGACATGCTAACTTGCATAGATTATTCATAATTTACATTACTTATATTACTTCTAAAAAAATTTTTTTTTGGTGCTAGACAGAGTGAAATAATACTGGTTTTCGTTCTGGATTGGAAAAAAGCAGCAGAGGGATGGATAACTTTCGACAAATCTGTTTATTGCGGTTATAAAAACTTTTTGTTGTAGTAAGGACTTCTAAAGGCAGAATCTTGCTCTGACTGGAGAAAGAAAAGAATTATTTTCTTGCAAGAAAAACAATTGCTTTGGAAATATGCATGCCTGGAAGAGGAGCTGGATTTACATGACTTTGAAATAAATAGCTTATTTTCTTTTCAAATTATCTTCATCTTACAAATATCAAATCTGGTCTGGTTATCTTATTTGCTGAAGACTCAGTGGAAGTTCAGATGTCCCTTTGGAACTTCTCTTGCCTCTTAATTAAACAAGGAAAGAACTTTTGTCTTAAGACATTCTTTCTCCAAAAATGGTCTGTAGGCATTAGCTTTAAATAGGTGTTAACAAAACCAAACAGTTGTAAATAGTCTGACTAAAAATCTCTTCCTCTCTGAATTATTCAGTTTTTCAGCCTCTTGAGAGGGAGAGAATCATTCCAGTAGTTCTGTAGTTGTCATAGAGACAAGACCTGAACTTGCACATTTTTTTAAGTAAAGTTGAACTAAAACTTATTCATGCTGCCTTTTTAAATCATAAAAAAGCATGTAGAAATCTCTTTTTCACTGTCTCTCTTCTTTTTTTGATCATCTCTGAATTGAGAAGTAAATTTAAGTAAAAATCTAGATCACTTGTTATATATTCCCAGTCAGAATTAGAATGAACAAGTAGGAAAATAGTTGCATAGCGGTAGTAAGACCAAAAAAACCAAAAACCAACAACAAACAAACCAGAAAAAAAACCCAAAACCAAACAAAACCCCCTTCTTTTCCCACAATGCAAATGATTTAACTCGTTTGATCTGTCAGTGAATGTTTGTTTGTAACCTACCACTGATTACGGCTGTCCCACAGGAACAATAGAAGTTAGACTTAGTGGCAAGAAGTCCATCACAGTATGCTCAAGACTGCATTGAAAAATGTGAATCATTGTTTGTATTAGCTCCCAGGGGGAAGAGCTCAAAGTGGCACACTTGCTTTGTGGATTACTAGCAATATTCTAATGTTGTCTATCTAAATCTCTGTTAACATTGGTATAGATCCATGAGTACTTTAATAGAGGGGGGAGTTCTGGAATAATAAGCCCAGAATCTCCGAGAGAGATACAAGCTGCGTAAAACTTCTTTTCTATCAGTATTCTTTATTTCTGGAATAGGTGGAATTTTTTTTTTTTTTTTTTTTTAGCTAGCACTTGATTATTAGAGGGAGACAAGGGGAGGTACAATAGTCTTTAGTGAAGGACAGTTGTTATTCTGAGTTAGAGCAACTAGTGAAACTCTTCAAATTTATTTTCTGATCCTAGAAATATGGCAGTGTATGTATGTTGTGTTTTGGAAGTGTTCTCTTATTCTTAATGAGTCTACTTATTTTGAATACAGTTGATTGTGTTAATCTGTCTGCAAGATGGGAGCCTAGCATTTGTTTCATAAAGGATTACCTACAGCTGTATGTAGACAATACAAAGTTTCATCTGTTTTATTGGCTATGGAAGTTCCTGTAATGAAAAACACAACTGGGAAAGGAATTGCAGGGGGGATTGGCCTAATGAGTGAGTGGCCATCCTGCTTTCAGAGCTCTCTGCAGTAAAAGCAAGCCCTCTATCTCTGTGATTTTTCAAAGGTATTATCTCATGAGTGAGATAATTTTGTTTGCACAAGTGAGCAATATAATGATTTTCACTGTCTTAATTTTAACTAAAATTGAATTGGCATTTTTGTATCATGAAAAAGTAATTTTCAGTAGAACTTCACAAAATGCGAGCTAGCTAGCTGAAGTACCAGTTAAATGTCTTCTGCTGCAAGAGCTGCTTTGAGAATATTGGTGTAATTGTTTTCTAAGATGAGAATGTGAGGAGTGTATCTATTGTAATTTCTGCTATTCATCAAAGCTTCCCCAGAATTCATGTTCCTTAAAAATAGTAGCTCTATGTTTTTTAGCATTGATAATTCCTGTGTACCTTCTACTCATCATTCATTTAAGAAAAAAGAATTCTCTGGGACCTCAGTGGAGCAAATTAGAGGAATTATTATGGTCTGTCCTGACAACTACTTTACTGTTCTGCCCTTTACAAGCTTTGGAGTCTGCCAAGCTGGTAATCTATTAAGAAGCCTCTAAGTAGGCTTTGAATTGAGACTGCAAAGGCTTGGAAGATAACTGGTTTTAAGTAGGCAATAATCTGGCTTTCTTCTAAAGCCCTTACGAATGATGGCCTCAAAAAGCATCTTCTGTGTAGCGTGTCTCTCTGGAATTAAATGAGAACTAAAATAATCAATGCCATCTGTTTTTCATGCATTTAGAGTTACTTTTTTTTTCAGGACAGACTAAAGCCATTGGTTGACTTACCTATTTCTGACATATGCTTCCCTCACAACCTTCTTATATTTGTGTTGAAGTGTGGGAGTGAAAGGTTATGGGTGGCAATTCTGTGAGTTGTAAGTCTTGCTATACATGCATTGGTTAAGAGACTGATGCTGAAGACCTAATTTCTCCTCTCTAATTATGGCTGAGTTTTATGATGCAATATGGGATTGTATAATCTAATATGGGAATGTAAAGCTAAATAAATCCAGATTTTTTGAACTGCAAGGGGATTTCCTTGTTTTAACGCTGTGCTGTTTTCATGGAGATAGATGTTTTGTAGGCTAATCATAAGCATATTTGATGGAAAAAAATGTGCATGCTCAGTTTCTGCGCCTCATAAATGCAAAAATAAAGTTGTCTTTGCATTCTGCAGAAAAGAGGAAAGAAAGGAAGAGGAAAAGGTCTGCAGGGTAAAAATTTTGTCAGCATCTTGAAACCTAGCATTGTGATGAAGTCCACTGCGACTGTTCTCCTTAGAAAACCCCTGTTATAAACAGAGATCTGTTCTATAAAATATGATAAATATTTAGTCAACGTTTACTCCATTTATTGCTCTGCACTGGTTCCGGCCAGACCTTAAATGAAACAAATTTAAGGATACTACAGTCTTCCAAATTTCATTAGAAGCAGAACAATGGAATTAGGTAGTGTTTACTGTCAGCCACTCACTGCATTTAAGGTGATGTTTATTCAAAAGTAGCACTGTGATTAACAGCATGACACTAGGTTCAGTAATTAGAAATGAAAATTTGTCCTATTTTTGCACTAAAGATTTTGACAGAGAAAAGCTGATTTTTGTTAGCATGCTGTAAAAATGTATATAAATTCTATAGTGTGTACATAATTTTCCTCACTGAAATTTGTACTCTTAATTTAAATAACAAAGCCACTGATGTAGAGTAGATGAGTTGAACAGAAGGTCAGATGTTAAATTAAAAGCTACTGATGATGATGTGAATAGGAGCTCAATTAAAGCAATAGACTGGTGCACATCAAAGTTTCTTATTACTGGACAATGAATATTTTCTCACGTAGAATGCAAAGACTTACTGTGTTCTAGCAGTACACTCTGTAAATAGTGCTTGGAGAATCAAGGTTGCTTATAGCATGATATTTACTCTTACTGCATTTTCATGGCCAGGCACGTAACAAGTTGAGGGACTCTGCCTGTGCTTTAGTAATGGAAAGGCTTAAATTTTATAAATCAAAGTATTTGCAGGTGTAGAAGCCACTTCAGTTGAACAAATAAGACTATTATAAATACAACTTGTGTAATTACTTTGCTTAAATGCAAAGATGTAAGGAACATTGTGACTACTTATTTGAGTTGTAGGTGCCAGGCGGTCACTATGGAGCTGACTGACTTCTCCGTATGTTGAGGAATGAGTCGTCTTTGGGAGGACCACTGAGTGCTTGGAGTGCAGTCAAAAATCTGCTGGAATAGATTTATCCAGATCAATTTCTCTAGCTTTGTTCCTATGCACATCCTCAGCTTGCTAGCTATGTAAGTCTGGTTTTTACTGCCCATTTCCACTGGACAGAAGAATGGCTAAGCAAGTGTTGAACTAAACTTTCATTAAAAACTCCATGCGTTTTCCTTGTTGAATATTTTTGAATTTTCTTTAGTTGCCTTGAAAAAAGTCTCGTGTCTGCTTGTAAGCATCGATTAAATGAAGCTAATTATCTGCTCCTGTTTTACATTCTTCTTAATACTCTAGTTTTCTAATGAGGCTTTCTTACCCTCCGTATTCATTCAGTGTATGTTGTTTTACTTTGTCGTGCAAAACCTACAAAAGGGAGCACTTCAGAAAATACATTTAGCCTTTAAGTTTCTGACATTCTAACATTCCAAATATCTTTTGCCTCTTGGATGTTTTGTGTTTTTAAGACTTGTAGCATGTATTTTTCCCAAGTAAGACTTTTAGAGATCTAACATCACTGTTTATAGGTGGTGACTAATGTATGTTATATGAAGTGGTTTGGTTGTAAAAAGTAAAAGGTGTATGAAGAAGAAAATGAACATGTACTGAGTATTACTGTTTCTTGTAAGCCTAAGTGGTGATTTTGGGCAGCAAAAATTCTTCGGCATGTGGTGGGACACTTCCATGCAGACAGAGTGGATATTCTTAATTGTCATAGTTAAACTATGAATTCCTTCAAAATGAATTTGGACTTTTTACAGGAATTTTAAGTTGATATAAATATTTCTGATGTAGGGATGAAGAGATGCACACATGTCTTTTTGAGGTTTATATCCATTTCATTGTATAGGAAGAAAGCACTACATACTGTATACTTGCAGTCTGTTTGCAGGTTTGCGTATAGTAGCTTGTGTGTTCACCCCACTGGACAGAAAAATATGATGGAAGCTAATAAACTCTTAGTATTTTTATGTCCAGAGAAAGCCATTGTACTTCAGAATTAACAGAACGTGGATAACCTCAATAACAAAATGTGAGAAGCCTACTCCGTGTTTTTAACTATTTTCTAGAAGTAACTATGCCTCTCATTTGATAATACACGTTTTTCATTGACAGTTATTGCAGTCTGTCCTTGCTGTTGCTTAACACTTACAGGATTTAGGCTCCTCTGCCTTCCTTAGGGTTCTCACACTTGTCTCTGCAAGTTGCGTGAAGTCAAAAACATTACATCTTTCACTTTAACTTAGCCTGCCAGTACATCAGGAGGTGCCAGTGTGTTGCTTGCTCTTCGTGGAAGAGTGATCAGAAGCTGAGACTCTAGAGCAGTGGTGTTCTGCAAGGAAGAGGAGATATCCATTCCAGATTTGTACTTCTCTTGGTCCAGGTTTGCCATGCTGGCCTTCCCTCTTCCTTGTGCTGGTTGGACTAACATAGACCAAGTCCGACTGCTACAGTAGCATCTTTTTAACTGATTGTCAAATGAACCACATGCTTAAGCGATCATGACTGAAGCTTGAATCCAAATCACATTATGCTGTGTGGGTCCCAGAATCAGTTTTGATTAAATTTAGGCTTCCAAAGACTGGCTTGTAGTGGGATTAGAAGAAAGTTTAAAGCTACTGAAGAGCAGGCAGATTTTGTGTGTCTATTAAACTTCCCTGTGATATGAAGCTTTGGGAAACAACACCTAGAAGTTCTCAAAGCCAAAACATGGTCTTCACTGAAACATATGTGGTAATTCAACATCTTTCAGGGAGTGGTGCAATGCATGCTTTTCATTTTAACTGTAAGCCTCAGACTCTACAGTTTTCTCACCAGACTTTCTTCTTCAAATGCTGCTGCCAGATTTTCAGTAGTATTATTTCACTTTGTGACATAAAAATTGGTGGATTAAGACAGCTACACTGCTGAAAATGCCGTCTTATAAGTACTGTGAAGGGTTGGAGTGTCTCCATTTTTGCAGAAATATTACTGGTGATCTAAACCGAGGGAAACTCTTGAGATGTATGGCTGATGTGTGGCAACCTCTGCTGGGATCTGCCTTCTCTGAGTTTTCCTAGGGTTCTTTTGGTTGGGGTGGCAGGGTTTTCATTTTGTGAATGCTTTGCCACTGCATTTACCTGGCTGTCTACTTATTTAAGTATCGATTTTTAAATAACTGTCAATTTATTGCAGTACTTTTTAGATAACTTTTCACATACTTGCACGAAAGCTTTCCTTGACAGGGATTTAATGAGAATGAAAGCTCTAGTTCAACTAGACTGCCTGAGTCATTTGTGTTGTCATCTCCATGACATGTAAATGTATGCATGAACCTAAAAATACATTATTTCAATACTGAAATGTGTACTTCATTCTTCATGTGAATGCAAAGAAATAAGCATAATGTTTAAAACTAAGTTTACAAGTAATTACTTTATTAATGTGAATTTACTCTGGTTTTTGGTTTGCAATTGCAGGAACTAAGATTAGCCTTCCTGCTTCTCTCCCCCCAGCCTCCCAACCCTATTCCCTGCTGAGCTTAGTTTTCTTAACCATCACATGAAGAAACAAAAAGAAGACTGTTTAAGTCAGACTGCTTTACATGAAAGCCTATTCAAGACCTAGTCTCAGTGTTTTATCTTGAGTACTATTGTTTAGCTGAAAACACATTTGTACACTTGCAGATGTAATGGTAGTTAGTGAAGTGCACAGATTTAAAGAACGTTTAAGTGCAGCTAAAGTACAGATTGGCAGACTAAGTCATTTGATTCTCCGTGGTGCAGTTTGTAGTACTATGGAGTTTCATTTGTGTGATTTCTCAAAGTTTTTGTAGAACTACATTAATCCTTCTTCTCTAGATGCTTTGCTGTAATTCCTCTAAGAGTTGAAAAGAGACTTTAAAAATATTTATTAATCACTCCAAGAAAGAAATCAAGAACCTCTCAGTTTAAAGTGTCTTGTTTCATGACCATTTGTACCCTGGTGTAATTGTTCTGAAGTTTGAGTGGAAATTAGTTAGTCTTGAATATACATGCCTGTGTGTGCATGCTCCTAGGTCAGTTCCTGTAGTTCATAATTTAAGAATCTAATTGTGAAAATCCTGTATTTTGTAGGGCTCTAGCTGACATGAACAATGATGGGAGGATGGATCAGTTGGAGTTTTCAATAGCTATGAAACTTATCAAATTAAAACTACAAGGTTATCAACTGCCATCTGCACTGCCTCCTGTCATGAAGCAGCCACCTATTGCTCTGCCTAGTGCGCCAGGATTTGGTAAGCTCTTTGTTTTCCTCCTTGTTAGCTAGTAGTATAGCAACTTCAGTTGAATTTGGTTGTTGTTTTGCAGTTTCTAAAAAAAACTTTTAGGAAAAAGTATCTCTAAAAGTACATGGACTCAAACCCAAATGCTACCACACGCATATGCGTGCTCCAAAAAAAATCACAATGAGCTTTTAACACCCAACCGTACTGAGTAACGTCAGTTGAGCTCCTGTTTGCTTCAGGTCTTATACCGCTCCCTGTATGTTCCAAACAAAAGTGTTTGCAGGGAAACAAGGTGGAGCAGGTAGCAGGGCTAGGGCATTCCAAAGTCATGGAGTTTTTATTTAAACTGTTGTCATTCAGGGCTCTCCAGCTTTGGCAAGATTAGCTGTGTTTTTCTTGACTTCTTGCAAGTCATGGTAGTAATGCACCCCTCTGCTTTTATTTTATGAACAGTTCTGCACTGGTATTAGCTAGAACAACTACTGATTCAGTTCTCGTGGTTAAGTACTGTGAAGGTCGCCATCATTTCAAGGAAAAGAGTAGGGAAAATGGGATGGTGAGAGGAAAATAACTAGAGGAAGCTGAACCTCGTGTTTGACACCGTGATGTTCTGCTGTATTCTGCAGTGAGAGGGTCGTTACTGTGACTCAGGTTGATTGGTGCCTGAGAATCACTGCTGTCCTTAAGAGAATAGTGCATTTGATTAAATGCGTGCAACTGTGTTGTTTGATCAGTTGTCGCTTCCACAAGTTTTACAGTTTTATTTCTGACTGCAAGAAATCAGTGAGATTGAACAGAGCAAATACTGGTTTAAGTGCAAACTGGCATAATAAACTCAACCCCCCAAGAAAACCAGCAAAATCTGTTGTTTTCTATTTTCTTATTCACCATAGGCTTGATCTCAGCTGTTTGCACACACCCTCATTCTCCCATTGGCATGACTGTACCTCCTTAACCTCCCTGTTATCCATGCAACTGTGCTTACACCTCAAATATCTCATTAGTGTGCTTTACCCTATTAGCTTTGCACCGTTTCATCTTGACAATAGGCTGCAAGCAGTTATCCTGAAGCTTGTCCTTTTCAGCTGTGGCTAAATGTAGGCTTTGGGTTCATTACTCACTGGAAGTTGACAGTGCTGCTCTTCATTTAGTTCAAGGCAAACAATTCTTTTCTTCAGCAAATGCTAATAGACTTTTTTTAGTCAGTGTTGCATCCAGTGTGATCTTATATGCATACATTATAAAGTGGTATGTTGTTCCCTCTGCATTGTTTTATGTTCCTCTGCCATGCTAATGGTGCAGCAGACTGTAAGAGTTCTTTCAAGGGATGTGTGGAAGTTTCCATTTCAATTTGCTCTTAATTCTGCATTTACTGCTGGGTTGCAGGCTACAGTTCAATTGTTGTATCATATTAGGAGCCTCTAAATTAGAAAAAAATATCTCCTTTTCTCACCCATAGGTATTGGGGGCATTGCCAGCATGCCATCTCTTACAACTGTTGCCCCAGTGCCAATGGCATCTATTCCAGTAGTAGGAATGTCTCCACCATTAGTATCTTCTGTTCCTGCAGCAGCAGTACCTCCCCTGGCTAATGGAGCTCCTGCTGTTATACAGCCTCTGCCTGCTTTTGCGCATCCTGGTATGCTACATATACTGAGTGTTTACTCTCTTGTTAACAAATTATTTGGCTATTTTCTTTGGATCCAGAGAACAGTAGAAATGGAATTAGGCATTCTAACTTACTTTAAGGAATGACTTTGGATAAGGACTGTACTTTGGTTTAGCCCAATGTAGTTGGTTAGCAAACTTGTATAAAAGTTAAAAGAAGAAACGTGGATGTACCATACTGTAAGAGTCAGTCATGTTGAACAAAACATTAACCGTGTTGTAACAGCAGTGTGATAAATCTAGCTTGCCAGTAAACTGTTGCGTAGAAATTGGGCCTCTCCTGTCTATTTGTAACTACTGAAGTACTGCTATTTGTTGGAATTACTTTAAAATACTGGACTACATATGATTTCTAACATTAATCACAATATAATTTGATATCAACAAGGTTTGCATAAAACTGCAAGAGCAAAAAGACATGAGAGAAGTGCCTGTGTATTTTCACCTATTTTGTTAGACATTGTTAACTTATCTTAGTATTTTTAAAAGAGATACCATCAGAAGAACTGTAATGCTTGTATTTGATGTTAGGAACTAAATGCATGTTGTTGAAATTCTACAGTTTAAAATGCTAATACTAATAATTACATGCATCCTCTTATTTATAGCCACATTGCCAAAGAGTTCTTCCTTTAGTAGATCTGGTCCAGGATCACAGCTAAATGCAAAACTGCAAAAGGCACAATCATTTGATGTGGCTAGGTAAGTTGATATGGAATGAGTATATGTGTGTATCTGGTTCCCCAGAGTTAGAAAAACTAGTTCTCTTTCACAAAGTTGTTTTCTGAAATAATATTTACTTGTAGAAATTCCT